>NC_057806.1:461222890-461519454 GCF_018294505.1 Triticum aestivum | reverse complement strand
GCTGTACAACGGGGTGAGCGGGGCGCCGGTGTGCGCGTCCATGGGTGGGTGGTAGGGCGCCGGTTCCGGTGCGCGCGGGGCGTAGGACGAGGAGAGGAGAAAGTGCGGCACGAGCGCTCGAGTGTGCCGCGCGCTGTAGCTGGCGCCCGAAATACGCCGCGCGGGTAAGTGTTTTCAACCGCGCGCCCAACCCGTTATAGCGCGCCCGCTGAAGCGACCCGCCGCGTTGCGCGGCGCGCTAAAACGGTCTAATTTGCGGCGCGGTGCTAGTTTAACGCGGTTTTTGAAGATGCTCTAATAACTGGCGGGAGAACGTAGAGGTGTGAGCGTGAGTGTGACTGTGTGTGGACACGAAGGCAGGGCAGGAGCGCTAAACCAAAACACATGGCGCCATGGCGCCGACCGATGGTGAGTGGTGAGTGGTGAGTGGTCGGGACGATGGATGGTCGACCGTTCACTGCGTGTGAGTCGTACCCTGAATGCTGGGACACGCACACTGGCTCTCTCGCTGTTTCTGTCAGTCATTCAGTCCCGCGAGACGTGCTGCCGTTGAAAAAAGTCGGTGCCTCGATCGAGTTTTCTGCAGCCACGACGCGTAGCTAGAGTCGCTAGCCAACCCGTGTCTCCATCATGATCGGTCGCCCTACACGGGCCACGGCCATGGAAATACGGAATCGAATCACTAAAGAATCACGTATGGGATACTCGTAACAGTGAGCTTTAGACAATCATAACTGCATCGGCTTAGTTTGCAGCGCGCTGGTGATCACCTAGAACTGTATCAGCTTAAGGTTGCAACATGCTGGCAATGGCTGGACGCCTCATATCGTATTATACTCGTAATCAAGCTGTACGTATTAGTCGCCAATCCCTAGTAAAACCAAGACAAGCAGAGGGGGCATGTTCCGCGGCATCGGTTCCCGTAAACATGTTTGTATATGAACATATGATAATCCTACTAGCAGTACTCGCTCCGTATAGCTGCAGCCAGGGATCGATTGGAAGTCAGAAGAGAAGATTACAAGGCAGTAAAAACAAGACAAATGGCAGGCTAACCCACGGAGCTCTGCAGCGCCATTGGCTTTTCTTATTTGACCGGTCTGCCTAGCTTCCCCAGACCCGAGGCACTGAGGCAGTGAGTGTCAGCTACTACACATGAACCGAAGTAAATGCATTGCTGGTCCGAATAATGGAATCGTCGGTACGTTCCTAGTGCCTTTCCTTGACAGCATGGAGGTGAGGTTAAGCCTTAAGCGGGGGAGGTGCTACCGTCCAAGCCTGGAGACGACGGGATGGAGCTTTTGCTTTTGGTTCTTCCGCCTGGGGGCTCTCGTCGTCAGATCATCCGTGACTTGATCAAGATGAGTTGGTATCACCGTTAACATATTGCATCTGCACTACGACTGTACGTTCACACCGCATATGCATGGACCTCTCACGCAAGTGTGTCATTTCTGACGGTCATCTGCGTACCCAACCCATGCATGGAGGATTCAAATTTGTAGCATCGGGAGTCTTAGATATCTCTCGAACGGTCGTCTGGGTTGTCGTCTTTTATGTGTCCTGCAACAAATTGTACGTGCGCGATCGGTTTTTCTAACTCCAAACACGGTGGATCGATGATCAACGGCGTTCCTCGATCAGCTGAATGCAGCATTGGACACGGGTCGATCAGCTGCATGCAGCATTGGACACCGGGAATTGAGATGCACGCAACTAAGTATTTGTGTGCCATACGAGCTGTCGTATTTTGATATTTGACAATCGTACCATCGATCGGAGACTAGATACTACCTCAAAGGGCCCCGAGCCTCCGGTCTAGGAGCTCAACGCACTCGCACATCATTGTATGATCCGTGATACTAATCAATATTTTAGCTCGGAAGATAAAAACTACTCGCTATGTTCATAATATAAGACATTTTTTGACACGGAGGGAGCAGTACTATTCAACATCTATATATTGCACCACACACTCAACATAAGCAAATATGAAAAAAAATCTTATTCTCGAATAGTCTTTCACCCCTTTATTGATAAAGCAACAACCAAGTCCACGCAGCAAGTTATTTAAGCACAAGGACAAGTAAAATTCAGGTCTAATAGGCAAAAAACACAAACATGCCGAAAAGCAAAACAACAAAGTTCTACAAGACGCCTCCGGGTAGAGGTGTCAGTTGCTAGGGGGTGCAGAGAGCTGACATCTGAAGACCAGCCGGCATGCCACCTAGTCAGTCCTTGTTAGGGTGGCAATGGGTACTCATTACCTGTGTACACCGCGGGTAAAAACCCTAATAGGGTAAGGATATGGGACAAAAATTTAAACATGTGTACTTAAACGGGAAAATATCATACCCATCGGGTAGAGAGGGTAAGGGTATGGGACAAAAATTTACACATGGGCACTTAAACAGGAAAATATCATACCCATCAGGTAGCGAGGGTACGGGTATGGGATCATATAACCCATGCCCGCGCACCCATGTACCCATCTAAAATGTTGATAAGTGGGTTTCCTTTAATGTTCTAACATATTAACTTTCCCCTAATCGCACTAGGTAAAACATGTAATGTGCAGTCAAATTATCTCTATAATTTATCATGATTTTGTTAACTTAAAGTGTATGACTATGTGTTGTTATTTATGATTATGTGTTATTGTTTAACATTTTATGGGTTGCTTTATGGGATATTTTTTTTGATAACGTGTTTTTGTACATTGTTGTTTAAAATATGTTGCTATAAATAATTTATGATTATATGTTGCTTTTTACAACTATTTTCTGCTCAATTTGATGTGTTGTAAATGCATATATTTTTACCTGCGGGTATCCATATAAACTGTCGGGTGAAGGGTATGGGAAAAAGTTATACCCTTGACGGTATAGGTATGGATGATAGGTAAGTTTAAGGTGGGCGGGTAAGGATATAGGGTGGCTTCACCCGTACCCATACCCTACGGGTGCCATCCCTAGTCCTTGTCCCACCGCCTATGGAGCGGGTGCCACTGCTGGCACTACAAGCATGTCATGGAGCCAATAGATTTCTACGGACTTCGGCCATATTTAAACTTAAGCAGCGGGAGATATAGTCTAGATCTGCTCGTTCTAGTCATCGCGGGGCGTCATCTTTTATTTCTTTTTTTTGAACGTTTCATCTTTTATTTCTTTGCAAAACAATCGGTGGTTTACTAACTCCACCCACGTCGACATGCACCGACCAGCTGCATGAAGCATTAGACACGGGGAATATGTGTGTGGCTGTGTGCAGGGATCAAGATGCATGCATGGAGGATTCAAATTTGTATAAGCGGGAGTCCTAGATCTCTCTCGCCGTCGTTCGGGTCGTCATCTTTTTATGTATCCTGCAACAAATTGCACGTTGGCGGTCGGTTTACTAACCCCACACACGGTGATCGACGGTGTGCCTTGATCAGCTGCATTCAACATTAGACACGGGGAATATGTGTATACAGGATTCAAGATGCCCACAACTAAATATCTGTGTGCCATATGGACTGGCGTATTGTGATATTTGACGATCCATCAATCCAAGACTAGCTACTACCCCTAGGGTCGTGAGGCTTGGATCGAGGAGCCCAACGCATTCGCACGTCCTTGTATGATCCGTGACTTGAGCAAAGCTCTAATCAACATTCTAGCCTTGAAGATAAAAACTAGTACTAATCAATATGTATATTGCACCACACACTTAGGTAAGCAAATAAATCTTACTCACAAAATAGTTTATCGTCCCGTTTTATAGATAAACCAACAGCTAAGTCCACACAACATGTTATTTAAGCACGAGGACAAATAAAAATTAAGTCTGATGAACCAAAAACACAAACATGACGAAAAGCGAAACAACAATGCCTTCGGGGAGAGATGTCAGCTGCTAGGGGGTGCAGAAAGCCGAGGTGTGAAGATCAGGCGACATGCCACCTTAGCCAGTCCTTGTGCCACTGGCTAAAGAGCGGGTGCCGCTGCAAGTGTGCCATTGGAGCCAATAGATTTCTACGGACTTTGGCCACATTTGAACTTAAGCAGCTGGAGATATAGCATAGCTACTAGTACTGGTAATTTAACTAAACCAATTTCAGATCTGCCCGGTCTGGTCATCGCGGGTCGTTATCTTTTATTTCTTTGCACTGCAATCGGTGGTTTACTAGCTCCACCCACGTCGACGTGCATCGATCGGTTGCACAAAGCATTAGACACGGGGAATATGTGTGTGCAGGGATCAAGATGCATGCAATTGTATATGTGTCTGCTAGCGTTTCGAGAGAAAAAAAATATGCGTCTGCTATACGAAGTGGCATTACTATATTTCGCGTCTAGCTTAGGTGGTGCCGATAGACCGAAGACCAGCTCGATCTAGCTACCCGAACCAAAGACCCAGAAATCTGCGAGGAGCCCCGTCCGATGCACCCGCATCGATCGGTGTCCGTGCCGACGAGGCGCTGCCGGTCGACCGGCCATCAACGAGCGTCCAGAACATCCGCCACAGCCTCTGCGCCGGCGCAATCCGCGCCGGGACGCCGCCTCACCACCCCATGCCATGTACTACGATATCGTTCTTTTCTTATGCTAGTACTACTACTAGCTAGCGTTCTTGGTTCCTGGAGTCTACTTGTGTCGCGTTTTGGTCTCGTTTCTCCTTGGCTTCTTACGTGATTAGTCGTTGGATACCGGCCGAGTGGTTATGCGTGTGGTCGACGACAGTGCTGGCTAGCTAGTCCCAAGTCCAAAGTCCCGATGAAACATCGAGGACGAGGCACGTTTTCCATTTTCCTCGTGGAGCAGATGAAGAGCTAGAGCTGTGCACGACTGTGACGCGCCCTTTTAGGTTTTTGTCATGCAGCGGCTGGAGCTGGGCTAGCGGTCGCGCATGATTCTGGCGAGGAGGACGTACGTACGTGCTACGCGCGACGACCGACGAGACGGGTGCGTGGCCGGACGCCGGTGGCATAAGGGCTGTTTGGTTTTCAGTCACATATTGTCACACTTTGCTACATCTTATTTTAGGTAAATTTGACCAATTTAAATAGGTGTTGGGTTCTAGCCACATCTATGACAAAAAAAATTTTATGAGCAGTGAACCCCACATGTTATAGACACAAAAAATGTGGCAATATTTTCTTAGACAAGTCAAAGTGTGACTAATAATTTGAGCAACTCAAGTTAGCCAAGTGTGATAAGTGTGATAAAAATAATATGACAACATAAGGCAAATATAGTCATAATCCAAACAGGTCCAAGCACTGCAAGGGTGACGGCCCCGGGAGGCGTACTGGCGATGCGCACACACGCGCTGGTCGAATAAAGACATGAGGGCGCCGGCCAGGAGACACGCAGGGACACCGATCAGGCCACCATGGCTTTGCAGGCGCATCGCGCGTGACACCTTCGATTGCATCCGTATCTCTTAGAATTGCGTCAAACTTCCTCATTTTGATTTATGGTACTGGTTGAGGTGGCGTTGAAGGCGTGGCTCGCTCATCTTCGGCATTGCTTGGTTCGATGCAAGCCATACATGATGGGAGTTTCAGACCCTCTAATTATCAAAACTTTTTCACTGCATGCGTTTTGCTACTTTAGGAAGGTTCTCGCATGTGATAATAAAAATTGATTGCTTGAAGGTGATACTCTGAAACACTCGTCACAATTTCCGTTTAATTGTGGCTCCTTGTTAGAAATAGGAGAGCTTAGATTTTTTTTTTGTTATTCAGCATGAAAATAGGTCAACAGAGTTTTTGATACATCTTTGTTCAAAACATGGTTGCACGTTGAATATGACTAAGAGCTGAATTGATGAAACTCCTAGCTTCCTTGTGACCGGTCTCGCTGATTGTCCTAGGAATACGTTTGTCTGAAAAAAGCTCTCTGATTTGTCCAGAAAAAAAACTAGAGGATCTTCCAACACACGACCCGTTCCGCTGATAGAGCGAACGATTATGTTCGCCTGAAGGAAGCCCCAACCCCAGGTAGGAATCGCCTACAGCGGGTGGCTATCAGGCATGTCCAACACTATAGCAGAGTGAAACAAATCTGTTTCTTTTTTTTGGTTTTTCCATTGGTTATACAATGTTTTTTTGGTTTTCCTTTTTCTTTTTCCTCTTTGTTTTCTTTGCTTTCATTTTTTCCCTTCAGTTTTCAATGATTTTCTTCGGGTTTTTTAAACTTTATTTTCAACATATACCTAATATTTCACACACATTTTACATTTTTCGTAGACATTTGCAACCAAGATTATATTGCAGTTTTTTTTTGCGACTAAGTTGTGTTGCGGGATTTATTTTTTGCAACATGGGTTATGTTGTAGATTTTTTTTGCAACATGGGTCGTGTAGCAGGAAATTTTTGCAGCATAGGTTGTGGAGCGGGATCTAGCCGCTGTGCGATCTATCGCTTGGTCGGTTTGCAACAAGAGGCTGGTTGTAGAACCTCTTTCGGAAATAATGAACCAACTACAGACATGGAGTGTTTTGCTTCTAACCGTATGATTAAGAGCTTATCTAACGGACACGGAGATCGGTTGGTTGAAGGGAATCATTTTCCTTTTTTAATGACATGAAGATTTTTTTCACATCATATAAAAAATAATCTTAAATATGTCATATATTTTTTAAACACTTGAACAATTTTTTAATGTCACATACAGTTTTTTAATAGTACAAACATTTTTTCAAAGGTTGAGTGAACAGGTTTTACACTAAATTTACATTATTCACTGCGTGATGGACACATTTGAAAAAGTTAACTAACTTATTTTTACATAATATATGCATTTAGTTTTTTGTAAAACCATAAATAAATAAAGAGAAAACACAAGCATGGATTCATGGATTCATGCCTTGATAGATGGTCGTGCATGCAAATGTTCAATGCATATTTCGTTTTGTTTATGGATGTGCTTAGCATATTTTATAGAGTAAAATGACCGCTTTGATATGACAATGATGAAAAGTAGATGTGAAGTCTATATAAGACTGCGTGTGGAAACGTGTGAATGTTGAACATTGCAAGCAAGACAAGCTCGCATGCTCACTTGATCGACTCCTTGTATGCTTTTTCACTCAAGAAATATTAATATGTTCTTAATTAATTTAGTTTATTCGACCAACTATTTGGTTTTTGGGCATATACCATAAAAATGAAATTCGAAATGGCAACGAAATTTTATATACCATACTAAAAAGCAGAAATCATATTTGTTTGGTTCGGTTTATTTTAGTATTTAATCATGTTCGGTTTGTTTGGCTAGTCGACTCCAGGTCACAAGCAAGGCGCTGTCCCGAGCCCAACGTCCCGATGGAGCAGCGAGGACGAGGCACGTTTCCATTTCCCAGTGGACAACTGTGGCGCGCCCTTTTTGGTTTTGTCATGCAGCGGCTGGAGCTGGGCTGGCGGTCGCGCAGGATTCCGCCGAGGAGCACGTACGTGGTAGTACGCGCGATGATCGACGAGACGGGTACGTGGCCGGACGCCGGTGGCGTAAATCTCTAGCTGGCAGCGCTGCATGGGTGACGGCCCCGGAATGCGTACTGGCGATGCACACACGCGCTGGCCGAATAAAGACACGAGGGCGCCGGCCGGGAGACACGCAGGGACACCGATCAGGCCACCATGGACCTGCGGCCGCGTCACGCGTGACACCTTTGATTGCATCCCGTATCTCTTTAAATTCTGTCAAACTTCCTCATTTTGACATTACGGTGGACTTTTAGTATTTCTATTGAACCGTAATATATGGGTAAGGTCATCTTCCATCGAACTACCCATTCCCCCCGGTGGGTCTGATAGAGGAAACGATTATGTTCCTGGGCTATTCCACAAACTAAAAAGAGCAAGCCAATTCACCTTGACACGGCTCAAGAGCAGAGGGATCTAAGTCCGGAGGAGAGAGACCTTCATAAAAGGCTTAAAAGGAGGATCATTCGGTTGGCGGTGCTTGAAAAGACTAGAAAACATCGAAACTCCAGAATTACAAACCCCAAGGAAGGAGATGCCAACACCCGTTATTTCCACCTCCGCGTTAATCATCGTAGGCGAAAAAACTTCAACCATCGCCTCAAGCACAATCATGGGTGGGTCACCGTGCACCATGATAAAGAGAATATCATCCACAACCATTTCAAGAATTTCACCAGAAAAGGCCCCTCACGTTCGATCGATATCAACTGGGCAATCCTTCCTACCCCCACTTGTGATTTACATGAATTGGATGAAGCCTTTACCGAGGAGGAGGCGAAGGCGGCGGTTTTTGCGATACCGGTGATAAGGCACCGAGGCCGGACGGATTCACGCGTGCTTTCTTCAAGGCATGTTGGGACACAATCAAAGCGGATACCATGATTGTCATCAACCACTTCTCAGATTTGCATGCCACACACTTTCATTGGTTGAACTCGGTTGATGTCGCCCTAACCCTGAAGAAGTGGCATCGAGGACATCTCCGACTTTCGCCCCATCAGTCTCATCCATGCCATTGCTAAGCTAATCGCGAAGATGATGTCCAACCGGCTAGCTTCTCACATGAAAGATCTTGTTTCGCAAGCCCAGAGTTCATTCATCAAAAAGAGATATATACATGACAATTTGACATACGTGCGCAACCTTGCAAGACGCTTCCACCGCAACAAGACTCCGGCACTTCTCTTCAAACTCGACATAAAAAAAGCATTTAACTCGGTGCGCTAGGATTTCATTCTGGACTTTCTAAATCATCTTGGATTCCCACCTCGGTTTCGTGGCTGGGTTTCAACCCTTCTGTCCACGACATCCTCTTGTGTCCTACTTAATGGTGTGCCTGGCAACCCCTTCAAGCTTGGTCGTGGTCTACGGCGGGGAGATACTCTCTCCCCCCTTCTCTTCATGCTGGCCATCAATCCGCTACATCACATTCTCGAGAAGGGCGCTGCGCAACGGCACCTACACCCTATTGGACGTCAGACTTTGGCCATCCGGGCCTCCTTGTATGCTGATGACGCTATTGTTTTTCTGGCACCAATCAAAGTGGACATCAAATTTTTCTTTGACGGACATTTTGGGGAGATTTCTGGGTTGATCACGAACTGCACCAAAAAGCCTAGTTTCCCCAATTTGGTGTGACAACTTGGACCTGATAGACATTTTTCATTCCTTCCCGGCGCAGCGTTCCACCTTCCCGATGAAGTACCTCGGATTACCTTTGTCAGTAATGTGTCTGAAGAGAATACACTTCCAACCCCTTGAGGACAAGATTGCGGCTCAGCTAGCACCTTGGATGGGGAAGCACATTACTTCACCGGGCCGGACAGTCCTAGTCAAGTCGGTCATCACGGCATTCACCATTTACTGCATGATGGCTCTAAACCTCCCGGATGAAGTTATAGAAAAAATTGATGCACTCCGGCGGGCTTTTCTTTGGGCCGGATGTGACAAGGTCACGGGTGGCAAATGTAAGATAAACTGGGAGCAGGTGTGTAGGTCCAAGCCACATGGTGAGCTAAGTGTTCTAAATCTTGCAAAATTTGCCTCCGCACTCCGGCTGTGATGATTGTGGTTCGAATGGATAGGCCTGGCCAAGCCTGGGGTAGGCTTGGGAACCCCATGTGACAAGAACGGCCGAAACATCTTTGTTGCAGTAATCAAGGCGGTGGTGGGTAATGGACTCCAGGCATCCTTCTCAGAGTCGGCTTGGCTTGATGGTTTGAGGCCGAAAGACGTGGCCCCCAAAATTTATGACGTTGCCAAAAGGAAGAAGTTCTCTATCCAAAAGGCTTTGCAAAATAGTTTCTGGATCTCTCAGCTGGACATTTCTTCGGGTATCACACCTGCACACATCTCCTAGTCTTTTGCCCCCTGGGAAAGACTTTTCCACATTTACCTCAATCCAGATGTAGAGGATTCTATACCATGGAAGTTCTCTAAAGATGGTCAATATTTTGCGGCAACGACTTACAGTGCTTGATTCCTAGGCCTAATGGACACGGACATGAATCAAATTGTTTGGAAGAATTGGGCACCTCCCACGTGCAAATTCTTCGCTTGGTTGGTCATCAACAATAGGATTTGGATGGCTAATCGACTCCAACGCCGAGGATGGACAAACTGCCACTGATGCCCTCTATGCAAGCAAGTGCAGGAATCATTGGCCCACCTCCTTTCCAATGCAGGTGCACCTGTCGAATTTCGGGCTCCGAAAACCCTGGATAGATTCAAACTCTGGGGTGCGTGCGAAGAACTCAACCTCCCCAGTTTGCCAACCCGCCGATCCCACGGCCTAGCTCAACAAACTAAAAAGAAAGAGGACACAACAGTTTACCCAGGTTCGGGCCACCTTGCGGTGTAAAACCCTACCCCTGCTTTGTGGTGGATTGGCCTCGAGGTGGGCTGAGGATGAACTGGTATAGTGAAAGAACGACCTTAGGAGGTGTGTTCTTGAGCTGGTGGGGGAGGGAATGATCTGGATCCTGTCCCTTGCTATGGTGGTGGCTAGGCCCTATTTATAGTGGCCTTGGTCCTCTTCTAAATGAAGGCGGGAAGGGATCCCACAACGGCCAAATTCGAAGGGAGACAACTAGTACATCTTATCCTGACAAAAATAGTCTCCGCTGGCAAAGCCTCTGGTCGTGACGCTGTGGTGAGCTCGGCGATGACCTCTGTCCCGCCGTCCTTGCGGTCTTGATTTTGTTGCATGGGAATGGAAATCTTTGGCTGATTCCATGAGACTCCGCGCCTGCGCTTGCCTCCTTAGTACCAAAGAGGAAACTGCTGTACTGCGCCCGCCTGGCCTTGGTCGCCATGGCTCACGTCATCCGAGCCTCGTGAGGTGAGGCTTGCATAGAAATCTCCGCTCCTCAGGAGCCAGCCTGAGGAGGCAGCTCCTTCTAGAGGTCTTGGTGTCGCCCGCCTCGCGAGGTTTGGCTCCTCGCGAGGGTCTTGAGTTGTTGATGCTGAAAGTGGGCCGTACCAGGCCGTTGATGGAGCCACGTCATGGGCCGTAGGCAGGCAAGTCTAGGTACCCCCATTCCCAGAACGCCGACAGTAGCCCCCGGGCCCAAGGCGCGCTCGAACTTGGCTTCAAGGCGAAGCCAAAGGGCAAGTGCGGGGCGCTGCATGCCCTAACCGCCCGTGGCCTCGGTCGACGTGTGGCGATTGATGGGACGTGGGTGCCTCCGCTTCCCCCACGCGGCCTTGGCAACCGTTCGACTTGACAAGAGCCTGCTGCATGCAGAGAAAGATCATCATTGCGTGGGGTCGTGGAGGCCGGCGGTTGGACTCCCTCTGGCTATAAATGAGGGGAGAGGGACAGAGCCCCCTTGCTCATCTCCATCTTCTCGCCGCCCGCTTCCTCTTCTCCTTTATCGCCTCTTCGTCTCACCGAAGTGCTCATGGCGCCGATGAGGAAGTTCTTCACTGCAGAGAAAGGGAAGGCCCCCAAGGAGGGACCAGATTCGCCGCCGCCCAAGAGGGGCCACGGACGTCCGCGTAAGTACACCGCGACCCCGCCTATGGCCCCTCAGGGGCGCAGGCGCACTCCTCCAAGAGCGGGTGCTGCCTCCGGTGGCCGTGGCGGTGCTTCTTCTTGCGGCAGGACACGCCGAGGACGGGGCAGCTCCTACGATGGGGGAAGGAGCACCGTGGTCGCCCGGCCTCCTCGGCCACGCTTCCACTCGGCGAACACGTTCATGGAGTTTGTCATGTGGTCGGAGAGGCCCGCAGGCACCTGGCTTCCGCTCCCGCACTTCTTTGCGGGTGCGATGCCGACCGCGGGGCTTGATGGCCTCTGGTTGCAGGCTGACGGCTGCTGCAGCAGAGCCTCTTGAGCAGGGGCCAAAATCACCGCCGTGGGCTGTTGGAAATAGCCCTAGAGGCAATAATAAATTGATTATTATTATATTTCCTTGTTCATGATAATCGTTTATTATCCATGCTAGAATTGTATTGATAGGAAACTCAGATACATGTGTGGATACATAGACAACACCATGTCCCTAGTAAGCCTCTAGTTGACTAGCTCGTTGATCAATAGATGGTTACGGTTTCCTGACCATGGACATTGGATGTCGTTGATAATGGGATCACATCATTAGGAGAATGATGTGATGGACAAGACCCAATCCTAAGCCTAGCACAAAGATCGTGTAGTTCGTATGCTAAAGCTTTTCTAATGTCAAGTATCATTTCCTTAGACCATGAGATTGTGCAACTCCCGGATACCGTAGGAATACTTTGGGTGTGCCAAACGTCACAACGTAACTGGGTGGCTATAAAGGTACACTACAGGTATCTCCGAAAGTGTCTGTTGGGTTGGCACGAATCGAGACTGGGATTTGTCACTCCGTGTAAACGGAGAGGTATCTCTGGGCCCACTCGGTAGGACATCATCATAATGTGCACAATGTGACCAAGGAGTTGATCACGGGATGATGTGTTACGGAACGAGTAAAGAGACTTGCCGGTAACGAGATTGAACAAGGTATCGGGATACCGACGATCGAATCTCGGGCAAGTATCGTACCACTAGACAAAGGGAATTGTATACGGGATTGATTGAATCCTCGACATCGTGGTTCATCCGATGAGATCATCGTGGAACATGTGGGAGCCAACATGGGTATCCAGATCCCGCTGTTGGTTATTGGCCGGAGAGTTATCTCGGCCATGTCTGCATGACTCCCGAACCCGTAGGGTCTACACACTTAAGGTTCGATGACGCTAGGGTTATAGGGAATAGATATACGTGGTTACCGAATGTTGTTCGGAGTCCCGGATGAGATCCCGGACGTCACGAGGAGTTCCGGAATGGTCCGGAGGTAAAGATTAATATATAGGAAGTATGGTTTTGGCCACCGGAAGTGTTCCGGGCATCACCGGTAGTGTACCGGGACCACCGGAGGGGTCCGGGGGTCCACCAGGTGGGGCCACCAGCCCCGGAGGCCTACATGGGCCAATAGTGGGAAGGGACCAGCCCCTAAGTGGGCTGGGGCGCCTCCCCACCAAGGCCCATGCGCCTAAGGGGAAGAGGGGGCAAACCCTAAGGGCAGATGGGCCTTAAGGCCCATGCCTGGTGCGCCTCCCTCTCCCCCTCCACTTGGCCGCCACCCTAGATGGGATTGGGGCTGGCCGCCGCCCCTAGGGTGGAACCCTAGGTGGGGCGCACCCCTCCCTCTCCCCTATATATACTTGAGGACTTGGGGCTGCCAACAGATGAGTTCCTCTCCTTCTTGGCGCAGCCCTACCCCTCTCCCTCCTCGTCTCTTGCGGTGCTTGGCGAAGCCCTGCTGGAGTACCACGCTCCTCCACCACCACCACGCCGTCGTGCTGCTGCTGGATGGAGTCTTCCCCAACCTCTCCTTCTCCCCTTGCTGGATCAAGGCGTAGGAGACGTCACCGGGCTGTACGTGTGTTGAACACGGAGGTGCCGTCCGTTCGGCACTAGGATCATCGGTGATTTGGATCACGACGAGTACGACTCCATCAACCCCGTTCACTTGAACGCTTCCGCTTAGCGATCTACAAGGGTATGTAGATGCACTCTCCTTCCCTCGTTGGTAGACTTCTCCATAGATTGATCTTGGTGATGCGTAGAAAATTTTGAATTTCTGCTACGTTCCCCAACAGTGGCATCATGAGCTAGGTCTATGCGTAGTTTCTATGCACGAGTAGAACACAAAGTAGTTGTGGGCGTTGATTTTGTTCAATATGCTTACCGTTACTAGTCCAATCTTGATTCGGCGGCATTGTGGGATGAAGCGGCCCGGACCGACCTTACACGTACTCTTACGTGAGACTGGTTCCACCGACTGACATGCACTAGTTGCATAAGGTGGCTAGCGGGTGTCTGTCTCTCCCACTTTAGTCGGATCGGATTCGATGAAAAGGGTCCTTATGAAGGGTAAATAGCAATTGGCATATCACGTTGTGGTTTTTGCGTAGGTAAGAAACGTTCTTGCTAGAAACCCATAGCAGCCACGTAAAACATGCAAACAACAATTAGAGGACGTCTAACTTGTTTTTGCAGGGTATGCTATGTGATGTGATATGGCCAAGAAGAATGTGATGAATGATATGTGATGTATGAGATTGATCATGTTCTTGTAATAGGAATCACGACTTGCATGTCGATGAGTATGACAACCGGCAGGAGCCATAGGAGTTGTCTTTATTTATTGTATGACCTGCGTGTCATTGAACAACGCCATGTAATTACTTTACTTTATTGCTAACCGGTAGCCATAGTAGTAGAAGTAATAAGTTGGCGAGACAACTTCATGGAGACACAATGATGGAGATCATGATGATGGAGATCATGGTGTCATGCCGGTGACGATGATGATCATGGAGCCCCGAAGATGGAGATCAAAAGGAGCAATATGATATTGGCCATATCATGTCACTATTTGATTGCATGTGATGTTTATCATGTTATACATCTTATTTGCTTAGAACGACGGTAGCTTAAATAAGATGATCCCTCACTAAAATTTCAAGAGAAGTGTTCTCCCTAACTGTGCACCGTTGCGAAAGTTCGTCGTTTCGAAGCACCACGTGATGATCGGGTGTGATAGATTCTTACGTTCGAATACAACGGGTGTTGACGAGCCTAGCATGTACAGACATGGCCTCGGAACACATGCGAAACACTTAGGTTAACTTGACGAGCCTAGCATGTACAGACATGGCCTCGGAACACGGAGGACCGAAAGGTCGAACATGAGTCGTATAGAAGATGCGATCAACATGAGATGTTCACCGATGATGACTAGTCCGTCTCACGTGATGATCGGACACGGCCTAGTTGATTCGGATCATGTATCACTTAGATGACTAGAGGGATGTCTATCTGAGTGGGAGTTCATAAGATGAACTTAATTATCCTGAACATAGTCAAAAGGTCTTCGCAAATTATGTCGTAGCTCGCGCTTCAGTTCTACTGTTTAGATATGTTCCTAGAGAAAAATTAGTTGAAAGTTGATAGTAGCAATTATGCAGACAGTAGAAGGCTTATGTCCTTAATGCACCGCTCAGTGTGCTGAACCTCGAACGTCGTCTGTGGATGTTGCGAACATCTGACATACACGTTTTGATGACTACATGATAGTTCAGTGCGTAATGCTAAATGGTTTAGAATTGAGGCACCAAAGACGTTTTTGAAACATCGCAGAACATATGAGATGTTCCAAGGACTGAAATTGGGATTTCAGGCTCGTGCCCACGTCAAGAGGTATAAGACCTCCGACGATTTTCTTAGCCTGCATAATAAGGGAGAAAAGCTCAATCTTGAGCTTGTGCTCAGATTGTCTGAGTACAACAATCGCTTGAATCGAGTGGGAGTTGATCTTCCAGATGAAATAGTGATGGTTCTCCAAAGTCACTGCCACCAAGCTACTAGAGCTTCGTGATGAACTATAACATATCAGGGATAGATATGATCCTTGAGCTATTCGCGACACCGCGAAAGTAGAAATCAAAAGGGAGCATCAATCGTTGATGGTTAGTAAAACCACTAGTTTCAAGAAGGGCAAGGGCAAGAAAGGGATACTTCATGGAACAACAAATCAGTTGCTGTTCTAGTGAAGAAACCCAAAGTTGAACCCAAGCCCGAGACTAAGTGCTTCTGTAATAAGGGGAACAGTCACTGAAGCAGAACCACCCTAGATACTTGGTAGATGAGAAGGCTGGCAAGGTCGACAGAAGTATATTGGATATGCATTATAATGTGTACTTTACTAGTACTCCTAGTAGCACCAGGGTATTAGATACCGGTTCGGTTGCTAAGTGTTAGTAACTCGAAACAAAAGGCTACGGAATAAACGGAGACTAGCTAAAAGGTGAGATGACGATATGTGTTGGAAGTATTTCCAAGGTTGATCAAATATCGTACGCTCCCTCTACCATCGAGATTGGTATTAAAACCTAAATAATTGTTATTTGGTGTTTGCGTTGAGCATAGACATGATTGGATTATGTCTATCGCGATACGGTTATTCATTTAAGGAGAATAATGGTTACTCTGTTTATTTGAATAATACCATCCCGATCGTAGTGATACACATTTTCATGCCAAAGGTATAAGATAGTAATGATAGTACCACACAAATGTGGCACTGCAATTTGAGTCATATTGGTATAAAACGCATGAAGAAGCTCCATGTTGATGGATCTTTGGACTCACTCATTTTTGAAAGGATTGAGACATGCGAACCATGTTTGTTGGTAGATATGCATGAAGAAACTCTATACAGATGGATCGTTTGGACTCACTTGATTTTGAATCACTTGAGACATGCAAATCATACCACATGGGCAAGATGACTGAAAAGCCTCGTTTTCAGTAAGATGGAACAAGAAAGCAACTTGTTGGAAGTAATACATCTTGATGTGCGCAGTCCAATGAGTGCTGAGGCATGTAGTGGATATCGTTATGTTCTTACTTCACAGATGATTTGAGTAGATACTGAGTATATTTACTTGATGAAACATAAGTCTGAATTATTGAAAGGTTCAAGTAATTTCAGAGTGAAGTTGAACATCGTCGTGACAAGAGGATAAAATGTCTATGATATGATCGTAGAGATGAATATCTGAATTACGAGTTTGGCACAGAATTAAGACATTGTGGAAATTGTTTCACAACTAATACAGCCTGGAACACCATAGTGTGATGGTGTGTCCGAACATCATAACTGCACCCTATTGGATATGATGCATACCATGATGTCTCTTATCGAATTACCACGATAGTTTATGGGTTAGGCATTAGAGACAACCACATTCACTTTAAATAGGGCACCACGTAATTCCGATGAGATGACACCGTATGAACTATGGTTTAGAGAAACCTAAGCTGTCATTTCTTAAAAGTTTGGGGCTGCAACGCTTATGTGAAAAAGTTTCAGGCTGATAAGCTCGAACCCAAAGCGGATAAATGCATCTTCATAGGACACCCAAAACAGTTGGGTATACCTCCTGTCTCAGATCCGAAAGCAATAGGGATTGTTTCTGAAATCGGGTCCTTTCTCGAGAAAAAGGTTTCTCTCGAAAGAATTGAGTGGGAGGATGGTGGAGACTTGATGAGGTTATTGAACCGTCACTTCAACTAGTGTGTAGCAGGGCACAGGGAGTTGTTCCTGTGGCACCTACACCAATTGAAGTGGAAGCTTATGATAGTGATCATGAAACTTCGGATCAAGTCACTACCAAACCTCGTAGGATGACAAGGATGCATACTACTTCAGAGTGGTACGTAATCCTGTCTTAGAAGTCATGTTGCTAAACAACAATGAACCTATGAGCTATTGAGAAGTGATGGTGGGCCCGGATTCCAAAAAAAATGGCTCGAGGCCATAAAATCCGAGAGAGGATCCATGTATGAAAACAAAGTGTAGACTTTTGAAGAACTACTTGATAGTCGTAAGGCTGTTGGGTGCAGATGGATTTTAAAAGGAAGACAGATAATGATGGTAAGTGTCACCATTGAGAAAGCTCGACTCGACTTGTCGTTAAGTTGTTTCCCGACAAGTTCAAGGAGTTGACTACGATGAGACTTTCTCACACGTAGCGATGTTAAAAGTCTGTTGGAATTATGTTAGCAGTTACTGCATTATTTATGAAATCATGCAGATAGGATGTCAAGACATTGTTTCCTCGACGATTTTCTTGAGGAAAGGTTGTATGAGATACAACCAGAAGGTTTTGTCAATCCTGGAAAAATGCTAACAAGTAGGCAAAGCTCTAGCAATCCTTCTAAGGACTGGGGTAAGCATCTCGGAGTTGGAATGTACGCTTTGATGAGATGATCAAAGATTTTGGGTTTATACATAGTTTATGAGAAACTTGTATTTCCAAAGAAGTGAGTGGGAGCACTATAAAATTTCTGATGAGTATATGTTGTTGACATATTGTTGATCGGAAATGATGTAGAATTTCTGGAAAGCATATAGGGTTATTTGAAAAGTGTTTTTCAATGGAAAACCTGGATTAAGCCACTTGAACATTGAGCATCAAGATCTATAAGGATAGATCAAAACGCTTAATGGTACTTTCAAATGAGCACATACCTTGACATGATCTTGAAGGTGTTCAAGATGGATCAGTCAAAGAAGGACTTCTTGCCTGAGTTGTAAGGTATGAAGTTAAGACTTAAAGCTCGACCACGGCAGAATAGAGAGAAAGGACGAAGGTCGTCCCCTATGCTTAGACACAGGCTCCATAGTATGCTATGCTGTGTACCGCACCTGATGTGTGCCTTGCCACATGTCTCGCAAGAGGGTACAAAGGTGATCAAGGAGTGGATCACCAGGCAGCGGTCCAAATTGTCCTTGGAGAAAATAAGGACATGTTTCTCGATTATGGAGGTGATAAAGAGTTCGGCGTAAAGGGTTACGTTGATGCAAGCCTTAACACCTATCCGAATGACTCTGAATAGCAAACTGGATACGTATAGTGGAGCAACCATTTGGAATAGCTCCAAGTGGAACGTGGTAGCAGCATCTACGATATGACATAAAGTTTTGCGAAATACATAGGGATCTGAATGTTGCAGACCCGTTGACTACAACAACCTCTCTCACAAGCATAACATGATCAAACCCAGAACTCATTGAGTGTTAATCACATAGTGATGTGAACTAGATTATTGACTCTAGTAAACTCTTTGGATGTTAGTTACATGGCGATGTGACCTGTGATCACATGGCAATGTGAACTAGATTATTGACTCTAGTGCAAGTGGGAGACTGTTGGAAATATGCCCTATAGGCAATAATAAATTGATTATTATTATATTTCCTTGTTCATGATAATCGTTTATTATCCATGCTAGAATTGTATTGATAGGAAACTCAGATACATGTGTGGATACATAGACAACACCATGTCCCTAGTAAGCCTCTAGTTGACTAGCTCGTTGATCAATAGATGGTTACGGTTTCCTAACCATGGACATTGGATGTCGTTGATAACGGGATCACATCATTAGGAGAATGATGTGATGGACAAGACCCAATCCTAAGCCTAGCACAAAGATCGTGTAGTTCGTATGCTAAAGCTTTTCTAATGTCAAGTATCATTTCCTTAGACCATGAGATTGTGCAACTCCCGGATACCGTAGGAATACTTTGGGTGTGCCAAACGTCACAACATAACTGGGTGGCTATAAAGGTACACTACAGGTATCTCCGAAAGTGTCTGTTGGGTTGGCACGAATCGAGACTGGGATTTGTCACTCCGTGTAAACGGAGAGGTATCTCTGGGCCCACTCGATAGGACATCATCATAATGTGCACAATGTGACCAAGGAGTTGATCACGGGATGATGTGTTATGGAACGAGTAAAGAGACTTGCCGGTAATGAGATTGAACAAGGTATCGGGATACCGACGATCGAATCTCGGGCAAGTATCGTACCACTAGACAAAGGGAATTGTATACGGGATTGATTGAATCCTCGACATCGTGGTTCATCCAATGAGATCATCGTGGAACATGTGGGAGCCAACATGGGTATCCAGATCCCGCTGTTGGTTATTGGCCGGAGAGTTATCTCGGCCATGTCTGCATGACTCCCGAACCCGTAGGGTCTACACACTTAAGGTTCGATGACGCTAGGGTTATAGGGAATAGATATACGTGGTTACCGAATGTTGTTCGGAGTCCCGGATGAGATCCCGGACGTCAGAGGAGTTCCGGAATGGTCCGGAGGTAAAGATTAATATATAGGAAGTATGGTTTTGGCCACCGGAAGTGTTCCGGGCATCACCGGTAGTGTACCAGGACCACCGGAGGGGTCCGGGGGTCCACCAGGTGGGGCCACCAGCCCCGGAGGCCTACATGGGCCAATAGTGGGAAGGGACCAGCCCCTAAGTGGGTTGGGGCGCCTCCCCACCAAGGCCCATGCGCCTAAGGGGAAGAGGGGGCAAACCCTAAGGGCAGATGGGCCTTAAGGCCCATGCCTGGTGCGCCTCCCTCTCCCCCTCCACTTGGCTGCCACCCTAGATGGGATTGGGGCTGGCCGCCGCCCCTAGGGTGGAACCCTAGGTGGGGCGCACCCCTCCCTCTCCCCTATATATACTTGAGGACTTGGGGCTGCCAACAGATGAGTTCCTCTCCTTCTTGGCGCAGCCCTACCCCTCTTCCTCCTCGTCTCTTGCGGTGCTTGGCGAAGCCCTGCTGGAGTACCACGCTCCACCACCACCACGCCGTCGTTCTCCTGCTGGATGGAGTCTTCCCCAACCTCTCCTTCTCCCCTTGCTGGATCAAGGCTTAGGAGACGTCACCGGGCTATACGTGTGTTGAACACAGAGGTGCCGTCCGTTCGGCACTAGGATCATCGGTGATTTGGATCACGACGAGTACGACTCCATCAACCCCGTTCACTTGAACGCTTCCGCGTAGCGATCTACAAGGGTATGTAGATGCACTCTCCTTCCCTCGTTGGTAGACTTCTCCATAGATTGATCTTGGTGATGCGTAGAAAATTTTGAATTTCCGCTACGTTCCCCAACATGGGAAACGTGTCCTTGACCCGCGGTTGGCGGGCGTTCGCCCGCGCGCGAGGCCCAAGCGGGAGGTGCACCCTCCACTTCAAGTACGACGGTGTCGCGACCCTCTACATGAGGGTGTTCGGGGAAGACGGCCGCCACGCGGGGTGCTGCCCCGAGGATGGCAACAACGATGTTGAGCTTGGCCTTGGCGACGGCCGCAACGACGACAAGGGTGAGCTTGCCCTTGGCGACGGCCGCGCCACCCCCAGTGTTGGGGAACACAGTAATTTCAGGATGTTCCTACGCACATGCAAGATCATGGTGATGCATAGCAACGAGAGGGGAGAGTGTTGTCTACGTACCCTCGTAGACCGTAAGCGGAAGAGTTATGGCAACGCGGTTGATGTAGTCTTACGTCTTCACGATCGACCGATCCTAGTACCGAAAGTACGACACCTCCGTGATCTGCACACATTCGGCTTGGTGATGTCCCACGAACTCACGATCCAGCAGAGTGTCGAGGGAGAGCTTTGTCAGCACGACGGCGTGATGACGGTGATGATGATGCTACCGGAACCGGGCTTCGCCTAAGCACCGCTATGATATGACCGAGGTGGATTATGGTGGAGGGGGGCACCGCACACGGCTAAAATATCAATGATCAACTTGTGTGTCTATGGGGTGCCCCCTCCCCCGTATATAAAGGATCAAGGGGAGGGGGCCGGCGGCCTCATAGGGTGCGCCCCAAGGGGGGAATTCTACTCCTACAAGTAGTAGGTTCCCCCTTTTCTAGTCCAACTAGGAGGGGAAGGAAAGAGGAGGAGGGGAGAAGGAAAGAGGGGGGCGACCCCCAAAGCCCTAAACCAATTTGGTTTGGGCCTAGGGGGCGTGCCCCACTGGTCCCTTGCTGCCCTATATTTCCACTAAGGCCCATTGACCCCCCCCCCCGGGGGGGGGGGGGTTCCGGTAACTCCCTCGCACTCCGGTATTTATCCGATGACCCCCGGAACCTTTTCGATGTCCGAATATAACCTTCCAATATATCAATCTTTATGTCTCGACCATTTTGAGACTCCTCGTCATGTCCGTGATCTCATATGGGACTCCGAACAACCTTCGGTACATCAAAACACATAAACTCATAATACCGATCGTCATCGAACGTTAAGCGTGCGGACCCTACGGGTTCGAGAACTATGTAGACATGACCGAGACTCATGTCCGGTCAATAACCAATATCAAAACCTGGATGCTCATATTGGCTCCTACATATTCTATGAAGATCTTTATCGGTCAAACCGCACAACAACATATGATGTTCCCTTTTTCATCGGTATGTTACTTGCCCGAGATTCGATCGTCGGTATCTCAATACCTAGTTCAATCTCATTATCGGCAAGTCTCTTTACTCATTCCGTAATGGAACATCCCATAACTAACTCATTAGTCACATTTCTTGCAAGGTTTATAGCGATGTGCATTACCGAGAGGGCCCAGAGACACCTCTCCGATACACGGAGTGACAAATACTAATCTCGATCTATGCCAACTCAACAAACACCATCAGAGACACCTGTAGAGCATCTTTTTAGTCACCCACTTACGTTGTGACGTTTGATAGCACACTAAGTGTTCCTCCGATATTCAGGAGTTGCATAATCTCATAGTCATAGGAACATGTATAAGTTATTGAAGAAAGCAATATCAACAAACTAAACGATCATCGTGCTAAGCTAACGGATGGGTCAAGTCAATCACATCATTCTCTAATGATGTGATCCCGTTAATTAAATGACAACTCTTTGTCCATGGCTAGGAAACTTAACCATCTTTGATTAACGAGCTAGTCAAGTAGAGGCATACTAGTGACACTCAGTTTGTCTATGTATTTACACATGTACTAAGTTTCCGATTAATACAGTTCTAGCATGAATAATAAACATTTATCATGATATAAGGAAATGTAAATAACAACTTTATTATTGCCTCTAGGGCATATTTCCTTCAGTCTCCCACTTGCACTAGAGTCAATAATCTAGTTCACACCGTCATGTGATTCCACACCAATAGTTCACATCTTTATGTGATTAGTTCACATCTTCATGTGACTAATACCCAAAGGGTTTACTAGAGTCGATAATCTAGTTCACATCGCTATGTGATTAATACCCAAAGAGTGATCATGTTTTGCTTGTGAGAGAAGTTTAGTCTATGGGTCTGCAACATTCAGATCCGTATGTATTTCACAAATTTCTATGTCTACAATACTCTGCACGGAGAAACTCTAGCTAATCGCTCCCACTTTCAATATGTATCCAGATCAAGACTTACAGTCATCTAGATCGATGTAAAAAGGTTGCATCGACATAACTCTTTACGACGAACTCTTTTATCACCTCCATAACTGAGAAATATTTCTTTAGTCCTCTAAGGATAATTTTGACCGCTGTCCAGTGATCTACTCCTAGATCACTATTGTACTCCCTTGCCAGAATCATGCTAAGGTATACATGTAACACCCACGATGCAGCTATATCTCCCACGTGTCGGAGCACGACTTAAAGGCATAACTGCATTGTAGGCATGTCGCAAGAGGGGCAATCTTTACACATCCCATGTACTGTATAAGAAAGAGGTACAGAGTTGGCTTACAATCGCCACTTCACACAATACAAAAATATAACATTACAATCATCCAGATACAATCAAGGTCCGACTACGGAACCAAAATAAAGACAACCCCAAATGCATAAGATCCCCGATCGCCCCAACTGGGCTCCACTACTGATCGTTTGGAAAGGAAACGTAGTAACGTCCTAAGTCCTCATCGAACTCCCACTTGAGTTCAATCGCATCTCCTGGAATGGTATCTTTGGCACTTGCATCTGGTTTTTGAAGTTATCTGTGAGTCACGGGGACTTAGCAATCTCACACCTTTGCGATCAAGACTATTTAAGCTTATGGGTAGGTAAAAGGTATGTGAGGTGGAGCTGCAGCAAGCACTAGCATATATGGTGGCTAATCTTACGCAAATGAGAGCGAGAAGAGAAGGCCAAAGCACGTTCGAGAATCTATGATCAAGAAGTCATCCTAGAACTACTTACGTTCAAGCATAACACGAGACCGTGTTCTCTTTCCGGACTCCGCCGAAAAGAGACCATCACGGCTACACATGCTGTTGATCCATTTTAATTAAGTTAAGTGACAAGTTTTCTACAACCGAACATTAACAAATTCCCATCTGCCCATAACCGCGGGCACGGCTTTCGAAAGTTCAAATCCCTGCAGGGGTGTCCCAACTTAGCCCATCACAAGCTCTCATGGTCAACGAAGGATATTCCTTCTCCCAGGACGACCCGATCAGACTCGGAATCCCGGTTACAAGACATCTCGACAATGGTAAAACTAAACCAGCAAAGCCGCCCGATGTGCTGACAAATCCCGATAGGAGTCGCATGTATCTCATTCTCAGGGCACACCGGATGAGACATCCTACGAGTAAAACTAACCCTCAAGTGGGAGGATTGTCTTCCTTATGCTGAATTCTCCTACAACAACAGTTTTCAAGCAAGTTCGGGCAAGGCCCCATTTGAAATTTTGTATGGCAGGAAGTGCCGTACCCCTCTCAATTGGTATGAAACCGGTGAACGTCAGCTTTTGGGTAATGACTTAATCACAGAAGCAGAAGAAATGTGCAAAGTCATTCGTGATAACCTCAAAGTAGCCCAATCCCGTCAGAAGAGCTACTATGATAGTAAGCACCGTGATTTGGCTTTCGAGATCAGGGATCATGTTTACCTCCGCGTCTCTCCTATGAAAGGTACTCGTCGCTTCGGTATCAAAGGGAAGCTTGCTCCCAGATACGTGGGACCTTTCAAGATTGTCAGCAAGAGAGGCGACCTCGCCTATCAACTCGAGCTTCCGTCAAACTTTGCAAATGTTCATGACGTCTTCCATGTCTCTCAGCTTCGAAAGTGCTTCAAGACTCCTGACTGCACCGTCAACTTCGAGGACATTGAGCTCCAAGAAGATCTCTCTTATCATGAGCACCCAGTCGCTATTCTCGAAGAGACTGAACGCAAGACTCGCAACAAGTCAATTAAATTTCTCAAAGTCAAGTGGTCACACCATTCCGACCGTGAAGCTACCTGGGAACGCGAGGATCACCTCCGTTCTGAGTACCCGGCGTTCTTCCAGTCCTAGATCTCGGGACGAGATCCTTTCATAGTGGTGGAGTGTTGTAACACCCCGGATGTAACTTTCCCAATTTGTACTCCAACTCTTGCCGTTTCCGGCGTTAAGTTAATTTATTTTCTTGGGTTCGGCCTTTTGTCTCCGTGTGTGATATCGTTGTCATGTATCTCATATCATGTCATCATGTGCATTGCATTTGCATACGTGTTCGTCTCATGCATTCGAGCGTTTTCCCCGTTGTCCGTTTTTGCATTCCGGCACTTCGTTCTCCTCCGGTGATCATTTCTAGCTTTCTTTCGTGTGTGGGGATTAAACATTTCCGGATTGGACCGAGACTTGCCAAGCGGCCTTGGTTTACTACCGGTAGACCGCCTGTCAAGTTTCGTACCATTTGGACTTCGCTTGATACTCTAACGGTTAACCGAGGAACCGAAAAGGCCTCGTGTGTGTTGCAGCCCAACACCCCTCCAATTTGGCCCAAAACCCACCTAACTCCGCTCCATGATCTAGAGCGTTCGATCATGATCGCGTGGCCGAAAACCGCACCTCATTTGGACTCTCCTAGCTCCCTCTACCCCTATATATAGATCCCCACATTCCAAATCCCAGGCGAAACCCTAGAAATCGTCCCCGTGCCACGCCGGACAAAAATCCTGCCGACGGACATGTCCGGACGCTCCGCCGCCGCCGCCCCGGGCCAATAGGCGCCTGCCACGTGGCACTCCGCCGCCAGCCGCCGCCGCGGCCCGGGAGCCCAGATCCGGCCCCCGCGGCCCGCTCCCGCCCGCCGCCACATACCGCGCCCCGCCGCCGTTGCTCCTCCCGGCCCGCGCCACCGTGCCTCCCGTGCGCGCCCTTGCCGGTGGTCGCCTCGCTCCTCTCCGGCGACGATCGCACCACGCCGCCCCGCCTCCTCGCCGACGCCGGCTCGGCGCCCGGCCTCGTCTCGCCGCCGTTCGGTCGCCGCCGCCTTGCCCTCGCCTCGCCGCCTTGGCCCCGCCTCCTCCTCGTCGCCGGCCTCTTCCTCCTCTCCGGCCGCCTCGCTCTTCTCCGGCGGCTACAGTGCGTGCGCCGCCACCTCGGATTCCGCGCCACCGAAACCCTAGATCCGGAGGTTGACTTTTTTGTCCAAGTCCCTAAATTTTCAGTTCAAGTGCCCATGTTCTTGGCTCCATAACTTTGCATCTGTAGCTCCGATTCATGCATATAGCATATCAAAGTGTTCATCTCAGAGAGTACATTATTTCATTCCATTGCATCATTTTCATTTGAGCCCATCTTGATGCCCGAAATACTGTTAGAAGAGGGCTACTTGAGATAATTGTCAGATCTGCTACTCCATTTAGGTTTTTGTCATTTTTGCCATGATTAATATGTGCATGATATGCCCATGAGTTCTACATACGTTTTGCTAAGGGTTTTGTCATCTTTCCAGAGGTGCAACCCATGTATTTTTGTGATGTGTGTGGTGACTAGTGCAAGCTTGCAAAGTGGTGCACTTGCTAATTCTGTTTCCAGGGACTTAGTAATTTCTCCAAGTCCTGGAGATGTTTATCTCTTGATGCCATATGTTCATGTTGTTTCCTAGTGATTCGTGCCTCTTTTGAGGATGATCAGTAAGGATGTTTTGTTAATATTGTAGTGCTCTATCCATCCATGCCTTTGTTTGCGATTGTGGAGCACCCTAGCTTGAGTCAATCGAGCTCTCCTTTTGCTACTTTGTGAATCTGGGCAGATTGTCAACTTGTTTGCGATTTTGCCGATGATGTTGTAGTTGCTCCATGCATGCTATGCTATTGTCCTTGCCATGTCTAGCTTGCATTTTGTGCCTTCTTGATGGGTGTATGCTTGTCTTGCCATGACTTGCATCGTAGTGAGAGCATCGAGCTCGTAAACATGCCTACTTGAGTTATATTTCAGCATGTGCCAGTTTTCACTATGTCTGAAAACTGATTATGTTTTTGCTATATTCACGTGCTTGTTAGTATATTTTTTGATCCTTTTTGGCTCAAGGTCACTAAGGGACTTTTGTTAAGCTCTTTGAGTAGCTCCATGCCATGTTTTACTTTGCCATGTTCAAGTCCTGTAGCACGTAGTTTTATTGCTCCGAAGAGTGCTACCTGATCTGGAATTCCAGACAAGTGTTAATTTCACCAAGTCTGAGATCTGTTTGCCATTTGCATTTTTGCCATGTTTGTTTGAACCCGTTAATGGATGAATTGGCCGTAGCTCAGTGCTAGACTTTTGTTAAGCATCTTGAATGCATCCCTGCCATGTATTTTGTTGTCATGTTTGGGTGCTGTAGCATGTTCATCTCATTACATTTAGATGCCTACTTGCTGTAAATCGCAGACCAGTGTCATTTTTGAATCGCTTGCCATTTCCAAACCGTAACTCCGATTCCGGTGATCTTTATATCGTTTTCAAGCGATTTCATCTCATCTTTCCACTGGCACACTTGGATTTCCAAGTTGAGGCCAGGTTCATGCATTTCCTGTCATATATTGCATTTTGCATCCCGCATCGCATCCCGGATAGCATATCATCATTGCATCATCTTGTTTGATCCTTGCACGTGGTTGATTGTGTTCCGTTTGTTTGTTTGTTTGTCTTGTTTGGGTAGAGATGGGAGACGAGTTCGCTAACGAGGAGCCCGTTGAGTTTGCTTTCGAGGATCCAGCCAACTCTGACAACTGTGCAGGCAAGATGATCATACCCTCGAAATCACTACTATCTTTGCTATTCTAGTTTTGCTCGCTCTTTTGCTATGCCAATGCTACGATGCCTAGCACTTGCTTTCAAGCCTCCCAAATTGCCATGTCAAACCTCTAACCCACCATTGTCCTAGCAAACCGTTGATTGGCTATGTTACCGCTTAGCTCAGCCCCTCTTATAGCGTTGCTAGTTGCAGGTGAAGATTGGAGGCATTCCTTGTTGGAACATTTATTTATTTGTTGGGATATCATTATATTGCTATGTTATCTTAATGCATCTATACACTTGGTAAAGGGTGGAAGGCTCGGCCTCTCGCCTAGTGTTTTGTTCCACTCTTGCCGCCCTAGTTTCCGTCATATCGGTGTTATGTTCCCGGATTTTGCGTTCCTTACACGGTTGGGTTATAATGGGAACCCCTTGATAGTTCGCCTTGATTAAAGCTTTTCCAGCAATGCCCAACCTTGGTTTTACCATTCGCCACCTAGCCTCTTTTTCCCTTGGGTTTCCAGAGCCCGAGGGTCATCTTATTTAAACCCCCCCGGGCCAGTGCTCCTTTGAGTGTTGGTCCGACCGAGTAGACTGTGGGGCCACCTCGGGACAACTTGAGGGTTGGTTTTACTCGTAGGATGTCTCATCTGAGTGTGCCCTGAGAATGAGATATGTGCAGCTCCTATCGGGATTTGTCGGCACATTCGGGCGGTGTTGCTGGTCTTGTTTTAACCTGTCGAAGTGTCTTGAATTACTGAGATACCGAGTCTGATCGGAACGTCTTGGGAGGAGGTCTATTCCTTCGTTGACCGCGAGAGCTTGTCATGGTCTAAGTTGGGACTCCCCTGCAGGGATTTGAACTTTCGAAAGCCGTGCCCGCGGTTATGGGCAGATGGGAATTTGTTAATGTCCGGTTGTAGATAACTAGAACCTTAACTTAATTAAAATGAATCAACTGAGTGTGTTACCGTGATGGCCTCTTCTCGGCGGAGTCCGGGAAGTGGACACGGTGTTGGAGTAATGTTTGCGCAGGTTGTTCTCTAGTTTCTCGCTCGCGCTTTGCCTCCTCTTCTCGCTCTCTTTTGCGAATAAGTTAGCCACCATATTTGCTAGTCGCTTGCTGCAGCTCCACATATATTTTTACCTTGCCATACCTATAAGCTTAAATAGTCTTGATCGCGAGGGTGCAAGATTGCTGAGTCCCTGTGGCTCATAGATTACTATTACACCAGATGCAGGGCCTGATGATTCCGCTCCAGGAGACGCGCTCGAGCTCAAGTGGGAGTTCGACGAGGACTCTCAATGTTACTATGTTTCCTTTCCCGAAGATCAGTAGTGGTGCCGAGTTGGGGGTGATTGGGACCGTTGTCGCTTGTTGGGTTATCTTTTATTTTGGCGCCATAGTCGGGCCATGAGTGTTTGGATGATGTAATGTTATTTATGTAGTTGATTGACGTGGCGAGTGTAAGCCAACTATGTTATCTCCCCTTTATTATTTATATTACATGGTATGTTGTGAAGATTGCCTAACTTGCGACATATGCCTTCAATGCGATTATGTCTCTAAGTCGTGCCTCGACACGTGGGAGCTATAGTCGCATCGAGGGTGTTACAAGAAGGTTCAAACAAGCATGGCAAAAGTGCAAAAGATATTAGGTTCATAGACTTAGTAAAAATAACAACATGTCAGGATTTAACATCAGGAAGCAATGTTTAGAGCAAGATAACAACATGCTATAGGAACATATGCTACAGGAGTGAATTGTGAGCCTCGTTCATAATGACTTTACGAAGGTCACCCATAGGAACAACAATGCGATCCTCGAAGAATAGAGTATCTTTGTCATCAAGACGATATCACTTGTACTTGGGTTGGCTCTTGGCAATCCCAATCTTCACCTTCTTCACCATAGCATCAAGAAGTTGAGCCTCATGAATCTGATATTCCAAAGTAGGAGAGACTTGAAGGTTGGCAAGGAATCCTTGAGGAACAACTTGGAGATTAAGTTTGCGAAAAGCATCACAAAGCTCTGGTTGGTAGGGCTTGAGAATCAAACTGTTGCAGTAAGCCTTCCTGCTCAATGCGTCAGCAATGACATTGGCCTTGCCTGGAGTATATTCAATACTCGGATTATACTCTTGAATCATTTTGACCCAACGAGTCTGCCTAAGGTTGAGGTTGGGCTGAGTGAAGATGTACTTGAGACTCTTATGATCAGTGAAGATGTCCACTTTCCTTCCCAACAAGAGATGTCTCCATGTTAAAAGAGCATGGACAACTGCCGCCAACTCGAGGTCATGAGTGGGGTAGTTCTTTTCGTTGGGCTTCAACTGGCGAGACGTATAGGCCACAACTTTCTTCTCTTGCATTAACACAACACCGAGACCTTGAAGGGAAGCATCACAGAAAACCTTGAATGGTTTGGATTCATCAGGAGGAGTCAGAACTGGAGCTGTGACTAACTTCTCTTTGAGGGTGTTGAAAGTGATGTCACATTCAGGCGTCTAGACATACTTCACATGCTTCTAGAGGAGGTTGGAAAGAGACTTCGTGATCTTAAAGAAATTCTCAATGAACCTTCGACAATAGCTTGCGAGCCCAAGAAAGCTACGGGGCTGCTTCACATTCTGAGGCGGTTCCCAATTCACAATTGCAGACACCTTCTCAGGATTAACAGCCATGCCCTTGGCGGAGATGATATGCCCAAGGTAGAGAACCTCATCGAGCCAAAACTCACACTTTGTAAACTTCACATAGAACTGATGTTCTCTGAGTTTATCCATCACCAATCTCAAGTGCTTGGTATGATCCTCCTTGTTCTTGGAAAAAACCAAAATGTCATCGAGATAGACCAAGACGAAGTCATTTGTGTAAGGGTTGAAGATGAAGTTCATCATGCGAGAGAATGTTGGAGGAGGGTTGACAAGGCCGAAAGACATGACAGTGTATTCATAGGAACCATAGCTTGTTCTGAATGCTGTCTTGGGGATATCTTGTTCACGAATGCGAATCTGATGATAGCCCATATGGAGGTCAAACTTGGAGAATAATTGAGCACCCTTGAGTTGTTCGAAAAGCTCATTGATGTTGGGAAGTGGGTACTTGTTATTTATGGTCTTCTTGTTCAATGGACGGTAGTCGACACAAAGTCGGTCCGTTCCATCCTTCTTCTTGACGAAAAGAACACCACAACTCCAAGGAGAAGAACTTGGTCAAATCAGACCCATAAGCTCTTGTTCATCGAGTTGTTTCTTCAGCTCCTTCAATTCTTTCGGTCCAAGCTTGTAAGGACGTTTGCAAACAGGTTCCGTGCCAGGCTCAATATCGATGACGAATTCAACTGGCCGGTGAGGAGGCATTCCTAGAAGCTCTTCTGGAAAGACGTCTTGATATTCACAAATGACTGGAATCTGAGAGATGGCATCCAACTCACCCTTCTCATTGAGAGAAAATAGTCGAATGGTATCATCCAGAGCGGCAAAGACGATTAGACAAATGTGTCAATTGAATGTGCCTGGCAGCACAATCAAGCTGAGACTTGTGCTTAGAAAGCCAGTCCATTCTGAGAATTAAATCAATATCCGAGTTACCAAGAACCATTGGAGAGGACAGAAATTTATAGTCTCCAAACTGAACAGAGACATCGGGAGCAACCAAACTAGAAGTCATAAGTTTTCCGGGAGAAACAACTTGCATGACTTTGGGCAAAACCTCTGTGTCAACATCGTGCTTCGATGCAAAAGGGAATGACATGAAAGAATGCGATGCACTAGTATCAAAAAGAACTCTTTCAGGAATATCATTAACAGGAAGGTTACCCATGATCACTTCTGACAAGTCCTCTGCCTGAGCTGCGTTCATCATGTTGACCTTTGAAAACTTGGGATTATGCTTGACCACTGCATTGCTAGCAGATCTCACAGGAGGAGGAGGCGGAAGACACCTCTGGTTGAAGCATTTGTTTGCATAGTGACCCTTCGGCTGACACTTGTTGCGCGTGACCTTTGAGAGCGGACGGTGATACGGAGCACTTGATCTTGGAGCATGAGACAAAGCCTTGTTCTGATAGCTTGGGTTGGGTGGGTGGGAAGATCCATTGCCACCTTTGCTCTTCTACTGATAAGGCTGATGGAACAGAGGAGGAGGAGGCAACCAGTACTTTTGCTGCTTAGCTGCCACTTGAGTTGAAGAAGAAGAAGGAGTTGCATCCCTGACTCTCTTCTTGGAAGCATCGCACTTGAGCTGAGCAGCCTCTTGCTTCAGTGCCATGTTGTATTACTCATCATACTTTTTCGGCTCAAAAAGCACGAGGGCTAGTTGCAGATCTTCTCTGAGGCCACCTCTGAATTGATAAATCATGCTCTTCTCATCAGGGACGTCTTGCTTGGCAAAGCGAGCAAGCTTCTGGAACATGATGTTGTATTGGTAAACAGACAAGCTGCCTTGCTTTAGATTGCGGAACTCCTCACACTTGCTCTCAACAACACTCTGAGGAATGTGGTGAGCTCTGAAGTCTTGGCGAAAATCATCCCAGGTAATCACACGACCTCCTCTGGAATCTTTGTATTGTTGATACCACTCTGCAGCTTGGTCTTTGATTTGGAACGAAGCAAACTTGACAAAGTCCTCAGGCCTGACGTTGCTGCACTCAAAATGTTTGCAGATATCCACGAGCCAATCATCAGCGTCTATGGCCTCGACATAGTTACTGAAGGTCCTCGGCTGGTTCGCGAGGAACTGGTTGAGTGTAGCAAACTGAGTTTGATTGTTGCCATTTCCTTGATTTCCTTGGTTGCGCTCTTGCAAGAGTTGCATAATTAGCTGCGTGTTGGCGTTGGTAGCGGCCATCACAGCTTGCCATGCCTCCGGAGGTGGAGGTGGTGGCGGTGGTTCCGGATTCTGACGCGTTGGAGGAGCCATCCCGAAGAGGGTGACATCCGTTAGCATCTTGAAAGACATATATTCAAGCTGAATCAAATGGATCGAAATTGCAACATATAGCCTTAACATTCGAACAAAATGAACGAATGAATTCCAAATTAAATGGTCACACTTCCATAAATTGAGAAGCCACTTAGATAGAGGTAGATGAATAAAACAACAAGGTACGGACATGAACAAATACTTGGTAAGGATTACCCAATCACAAACCAAATATCCATGGAAGAAATACTAGAGCTACATGAATTCCCACCTATGAAACTCCCGAAACTTTCCGGTTATGCAATCAGGTGTTGGGGATACATGGGAAGCATAATATCTCACCCAAAACTAGCAAATCCTACATCCAGCCGTATCCATCCTTCAACACATAACCGAGAAACCTTCGGAAATCATTTACCTCAACCTTCGAAAAGCATCCGTTATATGAGTTATGGCAATACTACCGAACTCCCGCCCCAGTACTGGGTGGCGTCGAGGTTATCTCACCAACAACTGCATAAAAGAGATTTTTGATGTCGGCAAAACTCAGGTATTCCAGAACTGCAACGATAAAATTGTGACGACAACACCTCGGAGCTCAACTCCCCGGGACACTGCCACAACCCCTAAATGTCAGGAGGCACCAAGAACAATCTTCTCATCAGAAAACCATCGAAATGATTCCAAGATACCCGCGTGATCGTAAATTTTTTTTAGTGAAATTTGAGAAGAGAGGAGTCAAAACTCTATGTCAGGATGCCTCACCAGAGCGACGAAGGGACTGAGGAGTAAAAAGAATCCTACTCTCCGATATATATAATCCTAAAAGACTCAAAACATTTTTTTAGACTCAACAACGCCAGTGATTCGATCAAGCAGGGGGCTCCTAAGTCGGGGAAGGCTCTGATACCAACTTGTAACACCCACGATGCGGCTATATCTCCCACGTGTCGGAGCACGACTTAGAGGCATAACCGCATTGTAAGCATGTCGCAAGAGGGGTAATCTTTACACATCGCATGTACTGAATAAGAAAGAGGTACAAAGTTGGCTAACAATCGGCACTTGACACAATACATAAATATAGCATTACAATCATCCAGATACAATCAAGGTCCGACTACGGAACCAAAATAAAGACAACCCCAAATGTATAAGATCACCGATCGCCCCAACTAGGCTCCACTACTAATCATCTGGAAAGGAAACGTAGTAACGTCCTGAGTCCTCATCGAACTCCCACTTGAGTTCAGTCGCATCTCCTAGAACGGTATCTTCGGCACCTGCATCTGGTTTTTGAAGTAATCCGTGAGTCAAGGGGACTCAACAATCTCACACCCTCGCGATCAAGACTATTTAAGCTAATGGGTAGGTAAAAGGTATGTGAGATGGAGCTGCAGCAAGCACTAGCATATATGGTGGCTAATCTTACGCAAATGAGAGCGAGAAGAGAAGTCCAAAGCACATTCGAGAATCTATGATCAAGAAGTGATCCTAGAACTACTTACGTTCAAGCATAACACGAGACCGTGTTCTCTTTCCGGACTCCGCCAAAAAGAGACCATCACGGCTACACACGCTGTTGATCCATTTTAATTAAGTTAAGTGACAAGTTTTCTAGAATCGGACATTAACAAATTCCCATCTGCCCATAACCACGGGCACGGCTTTCAAAAGTTCAAATCCCTGCAGGGGTGTCCCAACTTAGCCCATCACAAGCTCTCATGGTCAACGAAGGATATTCCTTCTCCCAGGACGACCAGATCAGACTCGGAATCCCGGTTACAAGACATCTCGATAATGGTAAAACTAAACCAGCAAAGCCGCCCGATGTGACGAAAAATCCTGATAGGAGTCACACGTATCTCGTTCTCAGGGCACACCGGATGAGACATCCTACGAGTAAAACCAACCCTCAAGTTGCCCCGAGGTGGCCCCGCAGTCTACTCGTTTCAGACCAACACTCAAAGGAGCATTGGCCCGGGGGGTTTAAAATAAAGATGACCCTTGACTCTGCGGAACCCAAGGGAAAAAGGCTAGGTGGCAAATGGTAAAACCAAGGTTGGGCCTTGCTGGAGGAGTTTTATTCAACACGAACTGTCAAGGGGTTCCCATTATAACCCAACCGCGTAAGGAACGCAAAATCAAGGAATATAACACCGGTATGACGGAAACTAGGGCGGCAAGAGTGGAACAAAACACCAGGCATAAGGACGAGCCTTCCACCCTTTACCAAGTATATAGGTGCATTAAAGTAAACAACATATAATAATGACCCAAAAATAAACATGTTCCAACAAGGAACAAACTCCAATCTTCACCTGCAACTAGCAACGCTATAAGAGGGGCTGAGCAAAGCGGTAACATAGCCAAACAACGGTTTGCTAGGACAAGGTGGGTTAGAGGTTTGACATGGCAATATGGGAGGCATGATATAGCATGTGGTAGGTTTCACGGCATAGGCATAGCAAAAGAGCGAGCAACTAGCAAGCAAAGATGGAAGTGATTTCGAGGGTATGGTCATCTTGCCTGCAAAGTTCTCCGAGTTGACGTAAGCTTGATCCTCGTAAGCGTACTCAATGGATTCCTCGATCACGTACTCGTCTTCCGGCTCTACCCAAAGCAAGAACACAAGCAAAGGGAACCACAATCAACCACGGTGCAATGCGCAAGCAACATGGTGCAAAACATGACATGATATGCGGGATGTGATATGGAATGCATATGCATGCTCCGAAAGGAAAAGATTGAACCAGGCCTCAACTTGGAAAACCAAGAGTGCCGCTGGAAAGATGAGTTGATTTTGGTCGAAATCGATATAAAGATCATCGGAATCGGATGCACTGTTTGCAAATGGCAAGCAAAACAATAATGGCACTATTCTGCGATTAACAACACGATGCCATCTAAAATGCAACAAGAAACTAAGCTACTGCACTCTAACATAACAACAAAGCACATGGCAGTGATTCACTCAAGATGCTTGACAAAAGATGAACACTGAGCTACGGCTAAATCACACAATAGCAGGTTCAAACAAGCATGGCAAAAGTGCAAAAGATATCAGGTTCACAGACTTAGTGAAAATAACATGTCAGGATTTAACATCAGGAAGCAATGTTTAGAGCAAGATAACAACATGCTACAGGAACATATCATGGCAAAGCAAGGCATGGCATGGAACTAATCAAAGCATATAACAAAAGTCCCTTAGTGACCATAAGCCAAAAAGGATCAGAAAATACAATGGCAACCATGTAAACATAGCAAGTTTCGTTAACAGATTCAGACTTGGCAGAAAACTTGACATGGCAAAAACAGAGTTACGTAGGCATGTTTGTGAGCTCGATGCACTCACCACAAGGAATTGTATGACAAACTAAGCATACACCCAGTAAGAAGACATGATCAATAAGCTAACCATGGCAAGACCACTCTAATATCATGCATGGATCAACTACAACAACCTCGGCAAAATTGAATAACATGTAAACAATCTGCTAGGAACATTTTATAGCAAAAATAGAGTAAGATTGAGTTATGCTAGGATACTCCATAATTGCAAACAAAGACATGGATGGTTAGAACATAACAATATCTCCAAATCATCCTTAGTGAACATGCTCAAAAGAGGCATGGATCACTCTGTAACAACAAGAATACATGGCATAAAAATAACATCAGGGAAATGACTTAGAAGAATTCTAAGTCCCTGAAATCAGCAACATCACGAGAGCTACTTTGCATGCTTGTGCTAGTCACCATATTGATCACAAAAATACATGGCATACACCCCTGTAAAGATGGCATGGCATAGCCCAAAATACATGTAGGGCTCAAGTTCATAGGAGGCACACATTAAACATGGCAAAAATGACAAATGTCCATAATCTGTTAAGTAACAGAAACTAACATTACACAGCACTCTTGCAACAACATTTAGGGCATCAGGATGGACTCAAACAAGCATGGTGCAATGGAATGAAATGAAGAGCACATCCAGATGAACAATTCGATATATTACACGCCCAAAACAGAGCTACAGATGCAAAGTTATGATGCGATGAAAAATGTTAGGGACTTGGGCAGAAAACGGGGTCAACCTTCGGTCTAGATCTGGGGTTTGCCGGGTCCGCGAACCGAGGCGGCGCGAGCTTGCCGGAGAGGAGGGGGAAGGCGGATCCGGCGCCGGGGAGCTCTCCTCTGGCCGGATCTCGCCGGATCCGCTGCCGGGCGAGGCACGGACGCCGAGGTGCGGCGCCGGGCGCGAGGTGGCGGCGAGGGCTCGGGCGGCGGAGGCACGCGGCGCGGCGGACGGGCCGCGGGGGCCAGATCCGGGCCGAGCGGGCCGGCGGCAGTGAGGTGGCAGCGGGGACACATGTCGGCTTGCGTTGGACGCGGGCGGCGGCGCGGGCGTGTCCAGCGGCGGATGGACACGTCCGGCGCGGAGAGGGGAAGTTTTAGGGTTTGGACCGTGAAATGGACGGGGAGAGCACATATTTATAGGTAGAGGGAGCTAGGAGAGTCCAAATGAGGTGCGGTTTTCGGCCACACGATCGTGATCGAACGACCGAGAGGATGGAGGGGGTTGAGGTGGGTTTTGGGCCACTTTGGAGAGGTGTTGGGCTGCAACACACATGAGGCCTTTACGGTTCCTCGGTTAACCGTTGGAGTATAAAACAAAGTCCAAATGGCACGAAACTTGACAAGCGGTCTACCGGTAGTATACCAAGGCCGCTTGGCTAGTCTCGGTCCAATCCGAGAACGTTTAACACCCGCACACGAAAATAGGTAAAAAAGAGACGCCGGAGGACATAGGAGTGCCGGAATGCAAAACGGACAACGGGGAAAATGCTCGGATGCATGAGACGAACACGTATGCAAATGCGATGCAAAAGATGACATGATATGAGATGCATGACATGGACAAAAGCAAAAACGAAGACAAAAACCAACTACAAGGGAATATCAGAACTTAGTGCCGAAAATGGCAAGAGTTGGAATAAAAATATGGCAAGTTACATATGGGGCGTTACAATACAATAGGACTGGTACACAGCATAGCATACTTTATAGAACCTATGACCGAGACATAGGGAATGAGTTTTCATTCTCTTTCTATTTTTTGCTGTGGTCGGGTTTTGAGTCTTTACTCAACTTCACACCTTGCAACACAGGCAAGAACTCCTTCTTTGACTGTTCCATTTTGAACTACTTCAAAATCTTATCAAGGTATGTACTCATTGAAAAAACTTATCAAGCATCTTGATCTATCTCTATAGATCTTGATGCTCAATGTGTAAGCAGCTTCACCGAGGTCTTTCTTTGAAAAATTCTTACTCAAGTATCCTTTTATGCTATCCAGAAATTCAGTATCATTTCCGATCAACAATACGTCATCCAGATATAATATCAGAAATGCTACAGAGCTCCCACTCACTTTCTTGTAAATACAAGCTTCTCCAAAAGTCTGTATAAAACTATATGCTTTGATCAACTCATCAAAGCGTATATTCCAACTCCGAGATGCTTGCACCTATCCATAGATGGATCGCCGGAGCTTGCACACTTTGTTAGCACCTTTAGGATTGACAAAACTTTCTTGTTGTATCATATACAACTCTTCTTTAAGAAATCCATTAAGGAATGCAGTTTTGACATCCATTTGCCAGATTTCATAAAATGTGGCAATTGCTAACGTGATTCGAACACACTTAAGCATTGCTACGAGTGAGAAAATCTCATCATAGTCAACACCTTAATCTTGTCGAAAACCTTTTTGCGACAAATTTGAGCTTTGTAGATAGTAACACTACTATCAACGTCTGTCATCCTCTTGAAGATCCATTTATTCTCAATGGCTTGCCGATCATTGGGCAATTCAATCAAAGTCCATACTTTGTTCTTTATACATGGATCCCATCTCAGATTTCATGGCTTTAAGCCATTCCGCGGAATCTGGGCTCATCATTGCTTCCTCATAGTTCGTAGGTTCGTCATGGTCTAGTAACATGACTTCCAGAAAGGATTACCATACCACCCTGGTGCGGACCATACTCTGGTTGTCCTATGAGGTTCGGTAGTAACTTGATCTGAAGTTTCACGATCATCATCATTAACTTCCTCACTAATTTGTGTGGAAATCACTAGAACTGATTTTTGTGATGAACTACTTTCCAATTCGGGAGAAGGTACAATTACCTCATCAAGTTCTACATTCGTCCCACTCACTTCTTTCGAGAGAAACTTCTTCTCTAGAAAGGATCCAATCTTAGCAACAAAGATCTTGCCTTTCGGATCTGTGATAGAAGGCGTACCCAACAGTTTCTTTTGGGTATCCTATGAAGACGCACTTTTCCAATTTGGGTTTGAGCTTATCAGACTGAAACTTTTTCACATAAGAATCACAACCCCAAACTTTAAGAGATGACAACTTAGGTTTCTAGCTAAACCATAGTTCATACGGTGTAGTCTCAACGGATTAGACGGTGCCCTATTTAACGTGAATGTAGCTGTCTCTAATGCATAACCCCAAAACAATAGTGGTAAATCGGTAAGAGACATCATAGATTGCACTATATCCAATAAAGTACGGTTATGACGTTCGGACACACCATTATGCTGTGGTGTTCCAGGTGGCATGAATTTGTGAAACTATTCCACATTGTTTTAGTTGAAGACCAAACTCGTAACTCAAATATTCGTCTCCGCGATCAGATCGTAGAAACTTTATTTTCTTATTACGATGATTTTCCACTTCACTCTGAAATTCTTTGAACTTTTCAAGTGTTTCAGCCTTATGTTTCATCAAGTAGATATACCCATATCTGCTCAAATCATCTGTGAAGGTCAGAAAAAAATGATACCCGCCGCGAGCCTCAACACTCATCGGATCGCATACATCAGTATGTATTATTTCCAATAAGTCAGTTGCTCGCTCCATTGTTCCGGAGAACGGAGTCTTAGTCATCTTGCCCACGAGGCATGGTTCGCAAGCATCAAGTGATTCATAATCAAGTGATTCCAAAAGCCCATCAGCATGGAGTTTCTTCATGCGCTTTACACCAATATGACCTAAACGACAGTGCCACAAATAAGTTGCACTATCATTATTAACTTTGCATCTTTTGGCTTCAATATTATGAATATGTGTATCACTACGATCGAGATTCAATAAACCATTTATATTGAGTGTATGACCATAGAAGGTTTTATTCATGTAAATAGAACAACAATTATTCTTTGACTTAAATGAATAACCGTATTGCAATAAACATGATCCAATCATATTCATGTTCAACGCAAACACCAAATAACATTTATTTTAGGTTCAACACTAATCCCGAAGGTAAAGGGAGTGTGCGATGGTGATCTTATCAACCTTGGAATCACTTCCAACACACATCATCACTTCGCCCTTAACTAGTCTCTGTTTATTTTGCAACTCTCATTTCGAGTTATTACTGTTAGCAACTGAACCAGTATTAAATACTGAGGGGTTGCTATAAACACTAGTAAAGTACATATCAATAACATGTATATCAAATATACTTTTGTTCACTTTGCCATCCTTCTTATCCACCAAGTATCTAGGGCAGTTCCACTTCTAGTGACCATTTCCTTTACAGTAGAAGCACTCAGTTCCAGGCTTGGGTCTTGTAAGTGCATCTAGTGCCACCCCTAGTTGGTTTTTGAGTATTGACGACAAACCTGGTTGAGGGACTAATGTGTTTGTGATAATTGCAGGATAACACAGGTAGTAGTCTCTCATTGATTCGGTTTACCTACCGGAGATGACCCCTAAAAATGTATGAAGACAATGAAGACAAAGGTGGTATGTGAAGATATTCACATTGAAGACTATGACAAGAGAAGACATCGCGTGAAGACTATGGAGCGCGAAGACTTAGTTGTTTCGTTGTTTCCTTTTCTTCTTTGTTGAGTCATAGGAACCACCGTACTGTTAAGTGGGGTTCCAGTGAACAAAGTCAAAGTGACTGAAGTGATGCTTAACCAAGATCCTATGTCTTCAAGCAAAGACAATGAGAGCAAATCTTATCCAAAGCTGGATGAGTCAACTTTACTTGTAGCCCAAGTAAAGTTGTCGTGTGTGTTTGAAATCTGACCGTTGGAACACGTGTCAGTTCCTTAGTGACCCGGGGTCATTTGGACAAATTAGGTCGGGTTGCCTAGTGGCTATAAATAGCCCACCCCTACACCATAAATTGGTGGCTGCTCAGAGTTAGTGCACGGCTTTTGTCGTTTGAGAGCAACCCACCTCCGAAGCTTTTGAGAGAGAAATCCTTGCGAGGACAAAGCCCTAAACACCCAGAGCCAAAGAGTGTTAGGCATCACTGAAGTCTTCCTGTCTGTGTGATCTGAAGACTTGTTACACTTGAGGACTGTGAATGCTCCACCCGGTTAGGCGTCGCATTCTGAGCGTCCAAGAGTCATTGTGGATCGCCGGTGAACGAAGTCTGTGAAGGTTTGGAAGTCTACCTTGAAGACTTACCTGAGTGATTGGGCGAGGACCGTGTGTCCTTAGCTCAAGGGGAATAAGGTGAAGACACGGTCTTCTGAGTTAAATCTCAGCCTCCCTAACCAGACGTATAGTTGTCACAGCAACTGGAACTGGTCCAACAAATCATTGTCTTCTTCACTAAGCAACTGGTTCTATCCTTCCCATCTCTTTATTTATAGTTGGTCCTTGTGAAGTCATTGCCTGTTTGCATTATCTATTTGTCTTCACTGTGTGACTGTTTGTTCTGATTGGCTTCATACTATCTTCCATCCTGATCCGTACTGCCTAGCTGCTATTAGTCTTCATGCTTTCACTTCATTGAATACTTGACTATGGCTTGCCTAGTGTAGTCTACCTCTTCTGAAGAAGAATCTGACTGCAGTTTTGATCAACCTGAAGACATTGGAAAGGAGCTTGCTATGCTTGTGAAGAAGTTCTAGAAATTCACCAAGAAGAAAGGCTTCAGAAAGTATTCTCGATCCGGCTCAAGAAATGATGAAGCCTCTACCCATGACTACAAGAAGAGAACATGCCACAAGTGCAAGAAACCTGGTCACTACATCTCTGAGTGTTCGCAGTGGGACAATGAGAACAAGAAGAAGAAGAGCAAGGAATATGATTCTGATGACAAGAAGAAGAAGAAATACTCAAAGTCTTTTTCCAAGTCTTCCTCGAAGTCTTCATCACACAGCAGAAGGAAGCCTTTGCAAGTTCTGAAGCCATTCAGTCTGAACTTCTTGGTGACAAAAAAATCAGTCAGGAAGGGCGGCGGACAACACCGTGAAAACACTACTAAGGACCTGCCACCGGATCTCTATGAGCTATACAAGTCAGATCCAGAAGAGACCTATGGAGAACGCAAGAACCGAATCCAATGGATTCGAAGACATTGGGCAGAGGAATGGTTCAAGTACAAATTTGTCACTGACGAATATGCTGAAAAGAATGCCATCAAGGGCCCCTGGGGAGATATTATATACAAAGGTCTTCAGCCCAAGTCGAAGTCCGAAGCTATTGCTCAAGGCTTCTACCCTTGCATGATTCGTGGACCTTAGCCTGCTAATGCCGACCCATCCTCTCTGTTATGGTGTCTTGAATACAACCTCTTTAAGCGCAACTTCCAGTTTGCCAAAACTTCTGCCAAAGAGAACAAGAAGTCGCTTGGGTTAGACTTCAACCCCGGTCCCTCTGCTCCTCGTGCCGACGGCACACACGATGCTGAACCCAATATTGTTGGGACCTTCTACAACCTTGAAGGTCTCATCACTCACATTCAGGTTCAAGGGGCAGCCGTGGATCACTCTGCAGATGACGCTGATTCTGACGAAGCGCATGCACCACCGAAGCCTGTGAAGCAAAAGAAACCAAAGGCTTCAAAGCCCTCCTCTGCACCAAAAGTTTCGTGGGAGAAGCCTCTAGCCACTGCACATCCTAAAGCCAGTGTGCAGTCTGAAGATCTCTCTCGCATCTTCAAGTCTGACAAGATGAAGAAGCCCATGCAACCAACTGGTCAAGCATTGACCCCTGCTGCCGTTCGAAGGAATGAGAATGAAGCCATTGATCTGTCTAGCGACGACGATCTTGGGGATGATGCTCTTGAGCTGCTTATAAAGAGCAAGCAAGAGGCGGAAATCTTCAATGATCTTCCCCTCTTTGATGTGGAGATCCTGTACAAGTTTATTGATGAGTGGTTTGGCAGCCCAGACCTCAGTTTTGATGATCTTCAACTCCCAATTGGCCTCAACGTCTCCTTCCATGGAGCCATTGCTCCTGAGCTGGCTCTTGCACAGAGAATTGTTGAGCTGAAGCACAAGATTGACTATGAAAAGGCTCAGTCCAAGAAGCACATGGCCAAGCTCAACGTGGCAGACGTCCAAAACTTCAAGGTCATGCTGCATGAGCTCAAGGAAGCTGTCGGATTTCGGGTTCCGGCAGACCCTTGAGGTTCGAACACTGGGGTGCCCGCGGAGATTTCGCCTTCTTGATTGCCCCCCTACCCTGGGGGTGGCTAGTCCTATTTATAGGCAAAGGCCCTGGGCCTCTTCCCAAATATTGAGCGGGAAGGGCACCAATAATTGGCCATTTTGAAGGGGAACATCTGGTACACTTATCCTGACTAAAGTTGGTCCTCGCCTGCGAAAGGCTCTGGTGGTGACGCTGGCTTGGGCTCCACAATGACTTCCTCCCTGCCGTTGGACTGGTCTTGGTCTCGTTGCACCGAAACGGGTGCCTTTACTTGATGCTCTCGCCTGCGCTTGCTCCCTTTGCACCAAAGAGGAAAGGAGGACACTGCGCGGGCTGGCGCCCGCCTGGCGCCCTTGGTCGTCATGGCTTGCGCCACGGGCACCTCGTGAGGTACCCCGCCTTGATCTCTCCGCCTCCTCGCGAGCCAGCCTGATGAGGCCGTGCCTGAGGAAGCTCTGTGTCGTCCGCCCTGCGAGGCTTGGCCCCTCGCGAGGGTCTTGGGTCTGTGTTGATGAAGATGGGCCGTGCTGGGCCCCTCCTCGAGCCACGCCGCAGGCCGCAGGCAGGCAAGTCTGGGGACCCCCATTCCCAGAATGCCGACAGTAGCCCCCGGGCCCAAGGCGCGCCCGGACTTGGCCGTGCAGGGAGGCGAAAGGGCAAGAGCGAAGAGCCGCGGGCCCTAACAGCCTGTGGCCTTGGGCGCCACGTGGCGGTTGATTGGACGTGGGCGTCTCCACTTCCCCACGGTGCCTCGGCAACTGCACGGATTGGACAAGTCCCTGCATGCAAAGGAGGTCATGATTACCTATGATTGTGGGGGCCGACGGTTGGCCCTCGCCGTCTATAAGTACGGAGCGGCGCGCGCCCTTCCAGTTCATCCCCCCTTGCTTCTCCTTCTTCTTCATGGCTCCGTCAAGGAGGTTCTCGGTCACAGAGAAGGGGAAGGCTTGCCAGGTTGAGCCTGCCTCTCCCCAGCCCAAGCGCGGCCGAGGGCGCCCTCGCAAACATCCTGTGGCCTCCACGGCAGCTCCCCGCGGCTGTGGAGATGATTTCCAGCACGGTGACGAGCGGACTGCTGCGGCCGGGGGGCACGCTTCGGTCGCGCGTTCCCCTAGGCCGCGCTTTCATGTTGCAGAGGTGCTGTCGGAGTACATTGTGTGGTAGGCTGAGCCGACCAGCACCCGGCTTCAACTTCCTCGCTTCCTCCTCGGCGAGCTCCCGACCGGCGCCCTGGGCGGCCTCTGGATTCAGGCAGACGACTGCTGCAGCCGAGCCTCATGGGCTTCACTGGAGGTCTCCACGGCCGGGAGCCTGGCCTTGACCCGCGGTTGGCAGACGTTTGCCCGCGCGCGTGCCCTGAGCCGTCGGTGCACCATACACTTCAAGTTTGACGGTGATGCCACCCTCTACGTGAGGGTGTTTGGGGAAGATGGTCGCCGCGCAGGGTGCTGCCCTGAGGACGACGACCGCGGCCGGGGACCCAGCCCTGATAATGATGGAGAGGACAGCGCTCGCGTGATTGGCGGCGCTCAGGGTTCCCCAAGCTTCACCGGTTCTTCTTCAGGCGGCGACTCTTCTAGCGGTGGCCGCGGTCAGCCTCCACGCCGTCGTACCTGCTTGGGAGGTGGTAGCGCGTCTTCCCGCCATCGCGCCTCGGTGAAGCGCGAGAGGGAGTCTGCCTGAGCCCCGGAGGCAGCTCGAGTCTTCCCTGCAGGCCGGTGTGAGGCGAGCTGCGCCTGATTTGTTCTTTCTTTTCCTTTTTCCCGCGTAAAAAGATAGTAGCATGGAGCCCCGTGAGGGCGTGTTTGGGTTATTGCTATTAATCATCGCTTTGCTTCTGTTATCGTGCCTTCCGGCTACGTGCCCGCGCGTGGATAGTTCCCGGCCCCAGCCGTGGGAGGGGGGGGGGCGACCGACCCAGGCCCTGTGTTCGTGTCGCGGTGCCCGTGGGGCACGGACTGGAGGGGTGCTCCTGTAATGGACCCAGGTCACGAAACCTTTGAATGACTAGGACGGAAACACTCACGAGGGCGCTCGACTGCCCCCCTCGGGAGGCCTTGCATAAGAGAAATCGAGGCAGGAGAGTGAAAAGTCGAAGAACCACAAGCCAAAGACGGCAACAACTTCAATAAAACTTCGAATGAGAATGAACAAGCCAACTGCGGAAAGCAAATGAAAAAGCCGCGTCCGGCACCTAATCTAGTCTTCGATGTCTTCTCACCAGCGCGGAGCTAAGTGCTGCCACTGGGCGTGGGAGGGAGCCCCAGGGCCTGAGGCCGGCGCTCCTGAGACTCCGGGGCATGTACAGCCCCAACTCATTATTACGTGAGAGTGTCACGGGCGGCGAGCTTCACAGGCGTTGGCCTTCTTCACAGGCTCCGGGCCTTTCTTGGGGGGAGCAGGCTTCACGGGCATTTGCCCTCTTCACAGGCTCCGGGCCTTTTCCCAAATGCGACAGCTTCACAAGCATTCACCTTCTTCATAGGCTCCGGGCCTTTTCCAAAAAGGATAATCTTCATAGGTATTCGCCTTCTTCACAGGCTCTGGGCCTTTTCCAAAAAGGATAATCTTCACAGGCATTCGCCTTCTTCACAGGCTCTGGGCCTTTTCCAAAAAGGATAATCTTCACAGGCATTCGCCTTCTTCACAGGCTCTGGGCCTTTTCCAAAAAGGATAATCTTCATAGGCATTCGCCTTCTTCACAGGCTCTGGGCCTTTTCCAAAAAGGATAATCTTCACAGGCATTCGCCTTCTTCACAGGCTCTGGGCCTTTTCCAAAAAGGATAATCTTCACAGGCATTCGCCTTCTTCACAGGCTCTGGGCCTTTTCCAAAAAGGATAATCTTCACAGGCATTCGCCTTCTTCACAGGCTCTGGGCCTTTTTAGGGGTAGAACCTCCGGAGGTGCTGGATGTTCCATGCGTTCTGGACCGGCACCCCCTCCTGAGTCTCCAAGCGCGCGGAGCCAGGCCTGAAAGCATGAACAACCTTGAACGGGCCCTCCCACATGGGAGAGAGCTTGTGCAGTCCCTCCCTGGAGAGAACCCGCCTGAGCACGAGGTCGCCTACCTCGAGAGTTCTGGGGCGGATGTTGCGGCAGTGATATCGTCGCAGTGCTTGTTGGTACCTCGCCGCTCGCAGCGCGGCCTCTCGGCGACGTTCCTCCCCAGCATGAGGTCCATCCCCCGCATGGCGTCCTGCTGCGCCTCATCGAATGCCAGGACCCGTGCGGAGCGACGTCTGACCTCGTGAGGGAGGACCGCTTCGGCTCCGTAGACTAGGAAGAACGGGGTCTCTCCAGTCGGCTTGGTCGCGGTTGTGTGGATGGACCACAACAAGGACTGAAGCTCGTTGTACCAACCTCTGCCGCAGGTCTCCAGCTTCTTCTTGAACGTCCTGGTCTTGAGGCCCCTCAGGACCTCTGCGTTGGCTCGCTTGGCCTGGCCGTTGCTTCGGGGGTGCGCCACCGAAGCATAGCATATCTGCGTTCCAAGGTTAGCACAGTATGTTTTGAAGAGGTTACTGGTGAACTGTGAACCGTTGTCTGTGATAATGCGGTTCGGCACTCCGAACCAGCTCACGATGCCCCTGATGAACTTGACCGCGGAACCCGCGGGGATGGTGCGGACGGCCTCTACTTCATCCCACTTGGTGCACTTGTCCACGGCGACGTAGAGGTAGCGGTAGCCCCCTGGCGCCCGAGGAAACAGGCCCAGGATGTCCAGCCCCTAGACTGTGAACGACCACGAATAGGGGTATAGTCTGCAGGCCTCCTACCGGCTGATGGATCTGCTTGGCATGGAACTGGTAGGCCTCACAAGCCTTCACCAGTTCGACGGCGTCATTGAGTGCGGTGGGCTAATAAAACCCATTGCGAAACATCTTGTCGACGAGGGTCCGTGATGATGAATGATGTCCACAGTCTCCGTCGTGTATATCTTCCAGCAGTTCCTTTCCTTGCTCCCTGGAGATGCAGCGCAGGGATACATCGTTTGGTCACTTCCAGTAGAGCTCTCCATCCTTGATGCAGTATGCCGTGGCCAGCCATGCCACACACTCCGCTTCCTCCTCCTTCTCCGGCAGGGTCCCTGATGATGTTGAGGATGAAGGAGTGTTGGCGTAGCAGACTCGGTGGGCTGCGGAAGCCGATCCTCACGAGCCCCCAGGCCCAGGGGCCTCGGGAGGCTCCGGAGACGCTGGTGGCTCCTCGCGGACCATCTCCATCTCCGCCAGGGCTGCGGAACGCCTGGCCTCTTGAGCCTCCATGATGCCCCTCATGAGCCGCTGGTACGTGGTAGCCGCGTTCAGCAAGCCGTAAGGCATGCGAACGTAGCTGTGGGGTGGACCTTCGCAGCGCCCCACTCGCGAGGGCCAAAGGCGCTCCAGAGAGGCGACTCGATTGAGCCCTGGTATGTCGATGCAGATGCGTAGCCTACCATCCTCGCCTGGATGGGGAGCTACAGCTGGTAGGTGACGACCGCCTTTCATGACTCTTGACTCTTGTAGCTCCTGAATGGCCTTGCTGACGAATTCCTGAGGGTCTGGATCTCCTTGCCTTACTCCTTCTTGAGGGAGACGTGCTTCGAAACACGCCTCCATGTGGTGCCCAAGCGCCTCCCTCGTGACCTTAGCCAGGTCGGTGGCCCTCCAGGGGAGAGCCCCCGAGCCCTGCCTAAGGAGGGCGCTGGGCACGCTTTCCTATGCGATGGAAGGAGGTTCCCCCTGGGCAGGTGCGGTCCCTGAGGGGCCTGCCTCCTGAGGGGCCGGGCCAGATGATGTCTTCTTCTTCTTGGGGGCGGTCTCGGGAAGCCTCCTGCTTCCGCGATCCGGGTCTTCCAGTGATGCGGCCTGAAAGGCTTGTTCCGGGAACACACCGCGTCCTTCTCTTCACAGGGCACCGTGATGACTCCGCCACTTCCTGGCATCTTGAGGACGTTGTAGCCGTGGTGAGTTACGGCCATGAACTTGGCCAACGCTGGGTACCCAAGGATGGCGTTGTACGACAGGCGAATGTGAGCGACGTCGAAGTCGATGAGCTCGGTGCGGTAGTTGCCGCGTGCCCCGAAGGTGACAGGGAGGCGGACCTGCCCAATCGGGACCGTGGAGCCGTGGGTGACTCCGGAGAAAGGCTTGGCTGAAGCTGGTTGTAGGGCACTTGGAGATTGTTGAATGTTTCCACGGACAGGATGTTGAGCCCTGCCCTGCCGCCGATGAGGGTCTTGGTGACCACCACGTTGCTGATGATTGGGGAACAAAGCATCGGGAGGACTCTGGCTGTGGCCGCACACTTGAGCTGATCTGCTGAGCTGAACGTGATGGCGCACGCCGACCACCTGAGAGGGCACGTGGCTTCGAGCTTGGGGAGGACTGCATTCACTTCACGGGCGAACTGCTTGAAGATGCGTTGAGAGGCTGGGGCTTGAGCCCCGCCTAGGATGCAGGCGATCGCGTGCGGCTCCTGGAAGCCCCCAGCCCCCTCATCCTGATGGCGGTCCTCGTTTCTCCTTGGCTGCGGCGGCAACGGAGGGAGGCCTGCGTTGCCTTGCGGGCGATCCTCGCGAGGCTGATCCCTCCAGTCTCCCTCGCGAGGCGGGTCTTGCCAGCGATCCTCGCGAGGTCGATCGCGCCACCCTTGGCGTGGGCAGCGGTCTTCCCAGGGTCATGCGTTCCTTCCTCCTCCTCGATCGTAGCCCCGGTCACCGTGGTCGGGGCGATGACCGATCCTTCTCGTATGGCTTGGAGCTCTTGACATTCGTTGGTGTTGTGGGTGTGGAGGTCGTGGTACACATAGTACCGACTGCCCTTGGAAGATTCGAGCTGATCTCTGCCCCGCTTGGTGTCTGGTTCTGCCGCGAGCACGGCAGCCCCCTTGCGCTTCACATCCTTGGCCTTGGGCTTCTTCTCTTTTGGGTCCGCGGCACGCAGCTCGAGGAGGGAGAGATGCCCTTCCTCAGCCCTGGCGCACTTGGTTGCCAAGTTGAACAACTCCAAGGAAGTGCACAGGTCTTCATGCATCGCCAGCTCCTCCTTCATCTTGACATCGCGCACGCCATCGGAGAAGGCTGAGATGATGGCCTCCTCGGTCACCTTGGGAATCTTGAGGCGTGCGTTGTTGAAGCGCTAGATGTACTTCTTCAGGGTCTCTCCGGGTTGTTGATTGATGCGGCGCATGTCGCTCACGGCGGGTGGCCGGTCGCGAGTACCTTGGAAGTTGGCGATGAAGCGGGTGCGCATCTCGTCCCAGGAGGAGATCGTGCCTAGAGCCAGGTTCAGGAGCCAGGTGCGGGCCCCGTCCTTGAGCGCCACGGGAAACCAGTTCGCCATGACCTTCTTGTCTCCGTTGGCGGCTTCGATATCCAGCTCATAGAGCTGGAGGAACTCCGCAGGGTCGGCCGTGCCGTCGTAACGAGGAGGCAGGTCTGGCTTGAACTTGCCGGGCCACGCGACGCTGCGTAGCTCGGTGGTGAAGGCACGACAGCCTGTTGTGGCCACGGGAGGCCTTGGGTGATGGAGAGCTTGGTCTTGCATGTCCCCACGCGCTGCAGCTGGGAGCAGTGCGGGGTCTTGACGTGCGGGAGCAGGACCATGGTTGCGACGTGTTGGAGCAGGGAGCGCCCGGGCAGCTTCTTGCGGGCGAGGGACTTCTTGGCAGCTCTGCTCTTGCCGCGCTGGCACCTGACGGAGCGGGTTCCGCCCAAGGGCCACGCGCCTTGGAGCCATGGCGCCTTCTTGAGGAGGAGGCAGCTGGGGCGCCCCCGGAGCTTCGTCGCCCGCGCGGGGCGGGGTGCGGTGCAGCAGAACGGACGGCGCAGGAGAGCCCACTGCGGTGCGGACGAGCTCGGCGACGCGGTCGAGCCATTCTTCGTAGACGTCATCAACGGGATGGTAGCGCAGGAGCTCGTTTGCCGCGATGAGCGCAGCTCGAGCCTCCATGGGTGCGCGGAGCGCGCGGGACGAAGAACCAGCTGGGGTGAGCAAGGGAGTAGCGGTGCGGCCGTCTTGCCGCACGGACGGATGCTGAGACGACGCTTGTTGCTCGTTCCCCGCCGGGCCGGTGGCGGCGTTGACGGTAGGTGACGGGGAACGGCGAGGACGCCCGCCGACAGGAGCCGTCTGGGCGACGCGGGAAGCGAGAGCGGCCCGGCGCTCGGCGCGGGCCCGACAAGCGTCAGACATGGACGCGATGTTCGGAGGAGAACGGGGTGGTGGAAGACGAATTCCGGCGCACCCCTACCTGGCGCGCCAAATGTCGGATTTCGGGTTCCGGCAGACCCTTGAGGTTCGAACACTGGGGTGCGCGCGGAGATTTTGCCTTCTTGATTGCCCCCCTACCCTGGGGGTGGCTAGTCCTATTTATAGGCAAAGGCCCTGGGCCTCTTCCCAAATATTGAGCAGGAAGGGCGCCAACAATTGGCCATTTTGAAGGGGAACATCTGGTACACTTATCCTGACTAAAGTTGGTCCTCGCCTGCGAAAGGCTCTAGTGGTGACGCTGGCTTGGGCTCCACAATGACTTCCTCCCTGCCGTTGGACTGGTCTTGGTCTCGTTGCACCGAAACGGGTGCCTTTACTTGATGCTCTCGCCTGCGCTTGCTCCCTTTGCACCAAAGAGGAAAGGAGGACACTGCGTGGGATGGCGCCCGCCTGTTTCCCTTGGTCGTCATGGCTTGCGTCACGGGCACCTGGTGAGGTACCCCGCCTTGATCTTTCCGCCTCCTCGCGAGCCAGCCTGATGAGGCCGTGCCTGAGGAAGCTCCATGTTGTCCGCCCCGCGAGGCTTGGCCCCTCGCGAGGGTCTTGGGTCTGTGTTGATGAAGATGGGCCGTGCTGGGCCCCTCCTCGAGCCACGCCGCAGGCCACAGGCAGGCAAGTCTGGGGACCCCCGTTCCCAGAACGCTGACAGAAGCGTTCCACAAGAAACGTAAAGAAGCTAAAGGTTCTCGAGAGCGCATGAAACACCTGGCTGCCAAATGTGTTCAAGGCTACAATGAAGCTGAAAAGCGCAAGGCTCTAGGGCGACCTGGCATCGACCCCAGAATGGCTACTGTCGGTGTCAAAACTAGCGGATCTCGGGTAGGGGGTCCCGAACTGTGCGTCTAGGCCGGATGGTAACAGGAGGCAAGGGACACGAAGTTTTACCCAGGTTCGGGCCCTCTCGATGGAGGTAAAACCCTACGTCCTGCTTGATTAATATTGATGATATGGGTAGTACAAGAGTAGATCTACCATGAGATCAGAGAGGCTAAACCCTAGAAGCTAGCCTATGGTATGATTGTTGATGTGTATGTTGTCCTATGGACTAAAACCCTCCGGTTTATATAGACACCGGAGAGGGTTAGGGTTACATAGAATCGGTTACAATGGTGGGAGATCTGAACATCCGTATCGCCAAGATTGCCTTCCACGCCAAGGAAAGTCCCTTCCGGACACGGGGCGAAGTCTTCAATCTTGTATCTTCATAGTCCAGGAGTCCGGCTTGAAGGTAAGTTCGGCTATCCGAACACCCCCTAATCCAGGACTCCCTCAGTAGCCCCTGAACCAGGCTTCAATGACGATAAGTCCGGCGCGCAGATTGTCTTCGGCATTGCAAGGCGGGTTCTCCTCCAAATTCCGTGTACCTGTTTGAATAAAGTCCGGTTTCTTGTAGATGTTGCGCTCCTTAGCTTCTACGCCTAATAATGTCCGTTTCCCATGTGTCAAACGAATATGAAAAGTCTGAGTGTTTTTTCGTTCACACCCCTAGCCGCGTAAATGAGCTGCCCTATTTAAGGGGACGAGGATTTAGATCCAATCCACACCTTCTCCCCTCCACGAGTGTTCATCAGAGCGCAGCCAACAAAGGTCCATTCCACCATGGCCAACCGCCGCAACTCCTCCGCTCGCCCTTCCAGCCCTAAGCCTGGATATTGGGAGAGATGTTCCACTCTGCATAGCGAGCTAGTGACGCTCCAGACCAAGGGATTTCTCCCCCCGGCCTATATGGTTTCGGTTCGAGCCGGTCTTGCCGTCTACAACAGCGGAGAGCAAGCAGAGAATGCCCCTAATCCATCCAAAGGAGAGCGGGTGTGCCTTGTCCCTTACTTAATAAGGGGGCTCAGATTTCCCATCCACCCATTTCTCCGGGGGCTGCTGGAGTTCTACGGCCTCCAGCTACATCATCTCACGCCTGCCTCAGTATTGCATATCGCGGGCTTTGTAGCCCTTTGCGAGCTGTTCTTGGGTATTGAAGCTCATTTCGGACTGTGGAAGGAGCTGTTTTGCCTCGTGCCCTGTTTTGAGAAAGGGTTAATATATCAAGTGGGCGGAGCCGAAGTATGGCGCATCGCCGGGACCGGATATCTGTCCGGAACTCCAAAGAAGGCGTCCGAAGATTGGCCCTCGGAATGGTTCTATATAGAAGACGTTCTGCTGCTGGATCCTGTCCGGATCGGCCTCCCAGAATTCGATAGTGCTCCCTTAAAGAAGCGCCTAAGCTGGCGTCCATGGAGCCCTCAAAGGGAAAGTGACAGGAACATCGTTTACATGATGGGCCGAATAAGATTGTTGGCCCATTCCGGACTAACCATGATCGGAGTTATGGCTGAATGCATCATGCGGGGGGTGCAGCCGCTTCAGTATAGAAGCCACCCCATGTGGGATTTCAACGGGGAGGACGACACCACCCGCTACGGCCGTAAAGGGCCAGATTCAGTTGCCACTCTATTAAATATCTTGTCCACTTCGTACAAGGGAGAAGAGGAGGAATTTCTCCGCGTCAACCCACAGGGTGGATTATCTATGCACAATCCCCCAAGCTGGGTAAGTGGTCGCATCTACTTGCTCATCTGTTTAGTGTTCCCATTGTTAAATACTTAGTCTGATGACCTCAACGCAGGAACTGCGCAGGGCTGTTAAGGAAATAAGCAGCCCGCCTCCACAACCCGAGGACCCAGGATGGTCTCTCGACCCGGCCTCTCAAGAGGATCCAGACATATCTGTGGAGCTGATTGATGGAGTGTTCCATCAATTGAGCGAGGACAACACCTTGGTGCCCATTACGGCCGATTACCAAGGGCTAATCCCGACGCCCCAGGTACCTGAGATCGAAGTCCCAGTACCCCGGATAGGGGTCCGTCCATGCGTGTTCAATTTCCTGATTGCAACCAAACTTTGCAGGGGAGGTTGTTGAGGCGGAAGGCCGAACCTGCGGCGACAAGCCAACGAGGGGCCGCAGGGCCCCGTGGGCAGAAAAGAGGTGCAGTCCGGACTGAGGCATCAGCGCAAAGGTATGGCGCGCCCTCTATCCCAGTTGTTATACCTTCGAGGCACATTTGACACTCGCGCCCTCTTCAGGACAAAGAGACCTCGCCAGACTATATCCGGAGAGGCTGCCAATCGCGCCTCCACCAGCCAGGCTCCAAAGCCTGGTCCGGGGGTGAAGGCAAACGCAAGGCGCGTGCCGGACGTTCCTCCGACGGAGGATGCGGACGGGTTGTCTGCCACCAACTCTGAGGTGGAAAGTGCCATGAACCACAGGCGTCGCCGGACAGTTCTTCGCGACGCTTGCTTCTCCCAAGAGGCGTTAGATGCCTTCAATTCGGGAGATGCGCACCTCCGTGCCGCTCAAAATGGTCTAGCCAGAGCCACGGAGCAATATGTAGAAGACATACGGGTAAGAAAATTTTGGTAAATATATATGTAGCAGTAGCCCCCGAGACTTGAAACAGTTAGAATAACTGGTTTAAGGATCATTTGATATGCAAGTTCTTACAGAAAAGAATTCCCTACTGTCCCAGGAGCTGGAAGAGTGCAAAGCCCAACTGGAGGCCGCACTAGCCGCGGCAAGGGAGCCTAAGGAGGCCCCCTCTGGTAATATACATTTTGAAAGATAAGTATTTTGCGAAGCATGGCTTTGGTGTGAATCTGACAAATAAAATTGCAGATGGCGCCGGATTGAATCCGGAAAAGCAACATCTCCTACGCCAGCTAAAGGCTGGTGAGAGGGTGCTATTAAAGGTGATGGGGGAGAAGAACGTTCTCCAAGATGCCAACACCCGGCTGGGCGTCGAGCTGAAAGATGTTCGTGCCCAGCTATCAAACTCCGTGAAGGAGAATCAGCGGCTTCGACGCGGCATATTTAGTACGTGCTTGAACGAACCATTTGAAAGAAAGTTCAGCGGGGAAGTCGACTCATAGAGCAATGTCTGTAGGTGTGTTAACAGGTCGTCCGGCGGAGGAGATGCCCGGTTCTACGGGTGACCTTCTTCCTGAGCTCTCGCAACTGCTCGATCGAGTTCGGCAGGCGATGCAAGGCATCACCCAGGCCCTGTGGCCATCCGTCTCCATGCCCGAAGGTATTGAGAGCTTGCGGAGAAGCTAAAGGGAGCACATCGGCACTTCCAATTGTGGAAGATATCAGCCTGCCGTCAAGGCGCTAGGGAGGCCTGGGCCAAGGTGAAGACGCGGTACTCAAAGGCTGACCCCAACCACATGGCCGAGGTCGGTCCTATAGGGCCTAATGGGAAGGAGATCCCTGTAAGCTTAGTGTACGGCCAAGTAGAGTTGGCCACAAAGTACTCCCAGCAGGACTATAAATTAGACAGCCTGTTAGATGGTATTGAAGAGGAATACAATCAGTCAAAATGACTATGTAATCGAATTGACATTTATAATGCCTTCTAGCCGGATTGTACATCATTTGTCATGGCCGACCTTTTTGCTTCAACCTCGGGGCCTGACGGTCCGGAGTGTGTCCGAATTCCCATGCGGTTATATAGGAACCGGGGAATGCGTGGAGACCAGGCGTAGGAGTCATTAGTGCATGAACAGACAAGTGCCCGACTAGTTATGTTATATTACATGGTTAGTAAGAAGCATCTTCCAGGGAGAATAGTTCCGTTAGGGGTTCCTTTCCCTGGGGGGCATGCCCTAAAGTGCATGACCATGCTGCGAAAAGAAACGCAGGAAAAACGCCTGGGGGCACATAGATAAAGAAAAAGATCATCTTTAATTCACCGACCGAATATTCTCTTAAGAACGCTAGCTTTCGGCTTCACCCAGTCTGAGGTACATGTCTGGCTGATCCGGCAGTAACAATCGCAGAGGTGCTCCCTTTACCACCTAGCCGAATAATCGGGAACATAGGGGTAAGCACAGGAGCCAGGCAACCCAGCTTGGCCAAAACTTAAGTCATATCGATGCATATGATGGTGAATAAAAGGTACATGTGGAAGTTTGACACATGTGTTAGGCATGAAGCCCGTATAAATAAGCTTCTGTTTAAAGAAGCCCCCAGGTTTACTGAGCGCGGATAGCGCGTCAATTTGTGAGCCTTTAAAGGTTATAAGAGGGAGAAAAAGGGAGAAGGAGAGAAATGTAAGACAGACAGTATATAAAAAATGGACAGAGTAAGGAGACGAACACAGGATCCGACGCTTGGCATAGAATCTTTGGAGACGGGCTGCGTTCCATGGGTTTGGCTCGAGTCGGTTATCCGATGCGTTTCGCAGGCGGTACGCTCCACCAGTCAAGACTTGGTCAATTATGAAGGGACCTTTCCACTTGGGCTTGAGTTTGTCCTTTTTCTTGTCCGGCAGGCATAGAACTAATTCGCCAAAGTTGTAATTTTTGGCCCGTACTTCTCTGCTTTGGTATCTTCGAGCTTGCTGTTGATAGAATGCGGAACGGGCTTTCGCCACGTCACGCTCCTCCTCTAATGCGTCCAAACTGTCCTGCCGATCGAGCTCGGCTTATCTTTCCTCGTACATGCGCACTCGAGGTGAGTCATGAATTATGTCGCAAGGCAGAACTGCCTCTACGCCGTACACGATGAAGAATGGTGTGTATCCGGTGGTGCGATTCGGCGTGGTCCGCAGCCCCCAGAGTACATAGTCGAGCTCCTCTACCCAGTGCGTGTTAGATTCCTTGAGGGACCGCACTAGTCTGGGTTTGATGCTGCTCATGATAAGACCATTTGCACGTTCGACCTGGCCGTTAGTTTGTGGGTGATAGACGGAAGCATAATCGAGCTTTATGCCCATGTTTTTGCACCAGAGTTTTACCTCGTCGGCTGTAAAGTTCGTGCCATTATTAGTGATGATGCTATGGGGGACGCCGTAACGGTGTACGACCCCGGATATGAAGTCTATCACAGGTCCGGATTCGGCCGTCTTAGCAGGCTTGGCTTCTATCCATTTGGTGAACTTATCCACCATGACCAGTAAGTATTTGTGCTTGTGGGTTCCGCCTTTAAGGGGTCCAACCATATCAAGCCCCCAGACTGCAAAGGGCCAAGTGATGGGGATAGTTTGGAGGGCGGTGGGTGGCATATGGCTTTGGTTTGCAAAGAGCCGGCAGCCAGTGCATCGTTGGACTAAGTCCTGAGCGTCTGCCCGTGCCGTCGGCCAATAAAAGCCTGTACGGAAGGCCTTGCTTACCAGGGACCTGGCTACAACGTGATGACCGCCGAGTCCGGCATGGATTTCAGCCAGGAGATTCCGCCCCTCCTCTTTGGAGATGCACCTTTGAAGGACTCGGATAGTGCTTTTCTTATAAAGCTCTCGCTCGTGGACTCTGTAGGCTTTGGATCGCCGCACTATGCAGCGTGCCTCATTTTGGTCCTCGGGGAGTTCCTGCCTAGTAAGGTAGGCGAGGAATGGTTCTGTCCACGGGGCGATGACGGCCATTATTACGTGGGCTGAAGGTGTTATTTCAATGGCAGAGCCTCCGATTATGTCAGAATGTTCGGTGTCGGGCAGTGCGGTTGGGTCCGGGCTGTTATTGTTCTGCTTCCCATCCCATGCCACGGATGGCTTGAAAAGCCTTTCCAAGAAGATGTTGGGGGGGGGGGACTACATCGCGTTTTGCGCCGATGCGTGCCAGGACATCCGCCGCCTGATTATTTTCCCGGGCTATATGGTGAAATTCAAGTCCCTCGAACCGAGCTGATATTTTTAGGACGGCGTTGCAGTAAGCTGCCATTTTTGGATCCTTGGCATCGAAGTCTCCATTTATTTGGGAGATTGCGAGGTTCGAGTCCCCGCGCACCTCTAGGCGTTGGATGCCCATGGATACTGCCATCCGGAGACCATGTAGAAGGGCCTCATATTCGGCTGCATTGTTGGAGTCCGTGTACAGAATCTGTAGTATGTATTGAACTGTGTCTCCTGTGGGGGACGTCAAAACGATGCCAGCCCCCAGTCCAGCCAACATTTTGGAGCCGTCGAAATGCATGATCCAATTTGAATATGTGCCGTACTCTCTAGGGAGTTCGGCCTCCGTCCATTCTGCGACGAAGTCGGCCAAAACTTGTGACTTGATGGCTCGTCGTGGCTTATAAGTTATGTCGAACGGGAGGAGCTCGATGGCCCATTTCGCAATCCGGCCCATTGTGTCACGGTTGTTTATAATGTCGTTAATTGTTACTTCCGAGGCTACTGTTATTGAACACTCTTGAAAGTAGTGTCGTAGCTTCTAGGATGCCATGAATACCGCGTAGGCAATCTTTTGATAATGCCGGTACCGTGATTTGCAGGGAGTGAGGACAGTGGACACATAATAGACCGGCCTTTGAAGGGGGAATTTGTGTCTGTCCGCTTCTCGTTCGACGACGAGCACTTCGCTTACCACCTGATGTGTTGCTGCGATGTACAATAGCATTGGTTCGCCGGTGTTTGGCGCAGCCAGGACTGGGTTTGTTGCCAGTATGGCTTTTATTTCGTTGAGTCCGGCCGTGGCTATGTCCGTCCATTTGAAGTGTTCGGTGCGCTGAAGGAGGCGGTAAAGGGGAAGGGCCTTTTCTCCTAAGCGGGAGATAAAGCGACTTAGAGCCGCCACACATCCGGTTAACTTTTGTATTTGTTTGAGGTCCTTTGGGATATCCAGTTGCGACAGAGCTTGGATCTTGGCTGGATTTGCTTCAATTCCTCTGCTGGATACAATGAAGCCCAAGAGCTTTCCGGCTGGAACGCCGAAAACGCATTTTTCCGGGTTGATCTTGATGTTGTATGTTCGGAGATTATCAAATGTGAGTCTCAAGTCGTCTACTAGAGATTCAACATGTCTTATTTTGACGACCACATCATCTACTTATGCCTCCACTGGCTTGCCAAACATATCTGAATCATGCGCTGATATGTTGCGCCGGCGTTTTTGAGCCCAAAGGGCATCATGTTGAAGCAGAATGGCCCGTATGGTGTGATAAATGCCATTGCGGCTTGGTCTGGTTCTGCCATCTTGATTTGATGGTAGCCAGAATATGCATCAAGGAAACACAACGAATTGTGTCCTGCGGTCGCATCGATAATTTGATCGATGCGGGGGAGGGGGAAGGGATCCTTTGGGCAAGCCTTGTTAAGGTCTTTAAAATCAACACACAGGCGCCAGGATTTGTCCTTCTTTGGTACCATCACCAGGTTTGCTAGCCAGTCCGGATGTTTTATATCTCTGATGAATCCGGCCTCTAATAGCTTTGCTAGCTCCTCTCCCATAGCCTGTCTCTTAGGTTCGGAAAAACGCCGGAGAGCCTGTTTGACAGGTTTGAATCCTGTTTGGATATTTAAGCTGTGCTCGGCCAGCCTGCGTGGGATTCCTGGCATGTCTGAAGGGTGCCAGGCGAAAATGTCCCCGTTCTCTCGTAGGAACTCTCGCAATGCAGCGTCGACATCAGGGTTTAACTGTGCGCCGATGGAAGCTGTTTTATTGGGGTCCGTTGGATGGACTTGGAATTTGACTATTTCGTCCGCTAGTTTAAAGGAGGTGGATTTGGATCTTTTGTCGAGTACCACATCGTCCCTATTCACCGTAGAGCGCAGCGCAGTCAGCTCCTCAGCCGCTAGGGCTTCGGATAGTGCCTCGAGGGCCAGTGCGGCTGTCTTGTTTTCGGCGCGGAGTGCTATGTCCGGATCACTAGCGAGAGTGATGATCCCGTTAGGCCCGGGCATCTTGAGCTTCATGTACCCGTAATGGGGTATTGCTTGGAAGATTGTGAATGCTTCCCGCCCTAGCAAAGCGTGATAACCGCTGCTAAACGGGGCCACATGGAACGTGACCTCTTCGGACATGTAATTGTCCGGCGTGCCAAACACCACATCTAGTGTGATTTTTCCTGTACAGCGCGCTTCCCGACTGGGGATTATTCCTCTAGAGGTTGTGCTGCTTCGCATGATGCGGTTCCAGTCTATATCCATTTTTTGAAGAGTTTCCTCATAAATGAGGTTCAATCCGCTGCCGCCGTCCATGAGTACCTTGGTAAGATGAAAGCCGTCCACTATTGGACTAAGGACCAATGCAGCTGGTGCTCGGGCTGCTTGGAATTTAGGTTCATCACTGGCGTTAAAGGTGATGGCCGTGTCACTCCATGGGTTTATCGTTGCTACTTGGTAGACTTCGGCAAGGCTATGGAGTGTCCTTTTTCGCATATTATTTGATGCGAAGGTCTCGAAGACTATTAATACCGTATTGGTGTCTCTGGGGTGGCTTTCTGTGGCCTCCGGAATTAGGAGGTTTTCACCAATTTTGGCCACCTGCCGGAGTATCCAACATGCTCTAAGGCTGTGAGTTGGTGTGGCGTCCTCTGTACTATGAATTTTACATGGTCCATTAAGCCATCCTTCCAGTACGGTTCCATGCCCTGTAGAGGGTTTTTGCCTTTTGGTGTTTGACCCGGGTGTCTGGCGATGATGCACCCTTTTATTTCGGACTGGGCTTGCCTTAAGGGCCGGATTGTCCCAAAATTTTGTTTCGGTTTTCCGGGCGCTTTCCATCGCACAGTACTTTCGTACTATGGACGTTAAGTCAGCGAAGTGTGTAATATCACGGCAACTTATGGCGTTGAGTATTCCCTTGTCCGTGCAATTATTGCAGAAGAATGAAATTGCGTCTTCCTTGCGGTAGCCCTTTATCCTGTTCATAACCAGGAGGAATCTGGCCCAGTAATGATGTACTGTTTCTTTGGGCTCTTGCCTGATTTGGGATAGATCGCTAATGTTCGGGTGGGTGGGTGGAATTAAATCTGAAGCCTTACCCCTTCTGAGGCTCAGAGGCCGAGGAATTTCCGAACTCAAAAATTTGGATTCCTGGATGTCGTCCAATGAATCCAGTCCTTCGCATGATTCTAGGTTCAGGTCTTGAGTGATATCCTCCCCTCCGCGGACATCCGGCTTGGAGGGATCGGGAATCCGGACATAGCGAGTCCTTAAGATAGATGAAGGGTCGCCGCACTGTCCCTCTACCACGGCAACGTGATGGGTGGCTTGGGGAGAGTTAATCTCTCTCAGATCGGTTTTAGGCCCAATCTGGTCGTAATCCGTAGCGACTCCCAGGGCGGCGAAGCGATCCAAGAGCTCGTTTATGGAGGAAAGCTCTATTGGATCTAACTGCTCGACATGTTCTGAGTTGACATGAAGATTGTTTTCGATGGCTCGAGAGGTCATCGTCAGCGCAGAAGCCGAACAGGTGGTCAAAAGAAAACCACCTAGACGGAGGGTTTGGCCGACAGCCAAAGCTCCCTTAGCAACGGTGCCGTCTTTAAAGATGGGGCGAGGCATCCTTCCTGATGGTGACGACACAGAGGAAATCTCAATGAAAGCACCAATGTCGGTGTCAAAACCGGCGGATCTCGGGTAGGGGGTCCCGAACTGTGCGTCTAGGCCGGATGGTAACAGGAGGCAAGGGACACGAAGTTTTACCCAGGTTCGGGCCCTCTCGATGGAGGTAAAACCCTATGTCCTGCTTGATTAATATTGATGATATGGGTAGTACAAGAGTAGATCTACCACGAGATCATAGAGGCTAAACCCTAGAAGCTAGCCTATGGTATGATTGTGGATGTGTATGTTGTCCTACGGACTAAAACCCTCCGGTTTATATAGACACCGGAGAGGGTTAGGGTTACATAGAATCGGTTACAATGGTAGGAGATCTAAACATCCGTATCGCCAAGCTTGCCTTCCACGCCAAGGAAAGTCCCTTCCGGACACGGGACGGAGTCTTCAATCTTGTATCTTCATAGTCCTGGAGTCCGGCTTGAAGGTATAGTTCGGCTATCCGAACACCCCCTTATCCAGGACTCCCTCAGCTGCCAAGAAGAAGAAGAAGCCTACTGTGGCCGAACTTGAAGCATCAAGGCAGGAAGAACCTCACATTGTCTTCCCTGCAGTATGACAGGCTCGAAGCCTAAGGTCCCCACAGTGGCTTTGGAGCTCAAGAAAACAAGGGCAGCTGAAGCCGAAGCCCGCAAGCGCAAGACCAAGCACATCACTGACGATGCTCCACCGACGAAAAAGAGAAAGACAAAGAAGAAAGATCGGGTTGCTCCCACAGAGCCCCTTGTTGTCAAGCCGATCTCAGTGGCTCGTCCTGCATCTGAACATAGTGAGCGCCATTTGATAGTTCATGAGCCTGCTTCCACAGAAGCTCCTGAAGCTAAAGACATTCCAGCTGTTGACCCCACCGCAGCTGAAGACATTGGTCATCAAGACAATGTTGAAGATGATGAAGTCCTTCCTTAGATCGAACACAATGTGGTATCATCGCCTGTTCTCACGAACAGCGAACTCATCAACATTGGTCGTCCATTGACGCCAATTTCTCAGGATGACTCATGGGCTGATCACCCACAAGACTCCCCCCGTCAAGAAGAATTACCAAGTACTCCCCCACCTCAAGTCATCACTCCGGTGCTTGAAGACAATGACTTTGTGGCCCAACCAACTCCATCTTCACAAGCGTCGCCAACGTTCCGCAGGCTTAGTAAAGGACCAAGGCCACATGTCACTCTGTCAAGTGTTCCAGAAGGAGAAGAGCGCCAATCCGTTTCACACCAAGTCTTTCCTGAAGCCTCTCCTACTGCGAACAACCCCGAGTCTGAAGCCAAAGCGGCTGAAGATATTCCGGCTGCATCAGCCGATGAACAAGAAGAGCCAAGAAATGAAGAAGAACATGTTGCTACACCCCCAACCAACCCTGAAGTTGTTCTCGAGGAGAACGTGTCCGACCCTCCAGCTACTCGAGTGGAGGTTGATAACATTGAGGAGACCACCGACACCCATACTGAAGCCAATGACGTTGTCATGGCTGAAGCTACTGTGGCGCCTGAAGTTAATGTGGTGCTAGAAGTGATTGCACCTGAAGCCAATGCTGATCCTGACGCAAATATGCAACCAGAAGTCAATACCACTGCCACTGCCACTGCTCCTGTACCGCCTCCACGGCCACACACCATCGAGCAAGAATATGATCATGGTCAGCTGGTCACTATCAAATGGCCCATTCTGGTTCCTCCACCTACTGCTGGTCCGCAATTTGACTATCATATCAAGCACAGGCCTCAGGTCCAGAAGCCGAAGCCAAGGTTGCCCAGGTTTCCAGGTACAACAATATCACCAGGTTCGTTCAATGAGAATGGCTTCATTGCGCACAACACTTTCTTTGATAGTGCCAAGAACCCCTATTCGAAGCCAAGAATTTCATCTGATCGGTTCTGGAGCTATCAGCAGTGCAGTTACTATTCTTGTGTTCTCTATGATCAAGGGCGCATCTTTCCTCATATGCGTCTAGACAGCGAAGCCATGGCTGGCCTGCCTTGCCTAGAAGAAGCCCTTGACTGCTTCAAAGATGCTGGTCTTCTCCCATTTGTGACAGCAAAAGAACATTGGAACGAAGAGCTTCTGCTTCAATTCTATGCTACCCTTCACATTCGTGGCTACAACAGGGATCCGAGGAAATGGATCCTTGAGTGGATGACGGGCGATGTACATCATGAAGGTAAAGCCCAAGACATCATCGAGCTTACAGCCCTGCCCACTCCTGGCGAACATTATGAACCAGGTTGTCAACTACACCAGAATGCTTTGGAGAGCATATTCCAGAAGCCAGAGCCTAATTTGAGCCAAATGCTGAGCATGATGAAGCCTCTGCCACGCGACGCTGAATACCCAACATAATTCTTTGTTGAAGACCTCGAGTATCTGCCCCACACCATTTATCATATCATCAGGCGTACTCTATGGCCTGTCAAAGGACATTCTTCTGCAGTGAAGCTTGAAGGAGCAATGAAGACTTTGGTTTTCTATATCTTCAATGGCATCTGCTTCAATGCTCAAAACTTTTTCATCAGGCAATTGGCTGCATATGGCTCCGACATCTTTGGTCTGAAGTTCTACGCTCCATGGGTAATGCACCTAATCAAGCTTCACTCTGCAATCAACTATCAGCCTTCTGCACGCAATCATCTCATATTCTTGCCAGAGGTTGATTTGTCTATTGAAGCCATCTACCCAGAGCCTGTTACTCTTCACAATACTGATCACCAAAGCTTCTCACAGCCCATTGAAGGAGTTCACGCCGTTTCTCATGTTTATCCCTTGGCTGGCAATACACGTGCCCCTTGCACCCAAACTGAAGCCATTGAAAGCACCATTACTCAAAGGCCTCGAAAGCGATCTCGTGTTCTCAATGACCGAGAGCTTCTCGTCGCTCTACATTAGAAATAGGAAAAGCATCATGACTGGGTTAAGCCTCAGATGCAAAGCCTCTTGGTGGACGTAAATCGCATTCGCAATCTTGCCACCAAGAATGCCTTTGTTACACATGAAACCTATCGGATGTCATGGAAGATTTTGACATTGCTTAGTGCTGAAGAAGATCTTCAAGACGATGGATTCATTGAAAAATTCAAGTTTGACTCCACTCCTCCAAGGAATGTTGTCTTGCATCGAACTCCGTCCCTTGAAGACTCTGGCTATTCCTCCTCAGCTGCAATAGTGAATGCCAGAGTCATAGATGATCAAGATGATGCTACTTCACCACCTCCAACTTCAGCGCATGTCGACACTGCACCAAGGTCTTCTGCACCGCCAAACACCAACGCCGACCCTGCATCTTCTCATACTCCTTCTGGGAACGAGTAGAGGCTCTATGTCTTCAACCCTTTTTGGTCCTTACTGACAAAAGGGCGAGAAGCATATGAGTTGATAGTCTTCAAGCGGGTCCAAATGGGCAGTTGCTTTATATTTTTGCCTAGTGTTTACAACTCTCGCTTTTGATACATCTGGTTCCTTGAGTTGTAACACTTAAAGTTGATGGCCATCTGCTACTTGTTTGCTATTCTGTGATGCGATGATAAATTACGCATGTGCGATGATAAATCCCGCACGAAGTCATTTTGCAGACGTCCATTTTTCATTATGCATGTCATTATCTTTGTTATATCCTTTCATGCATGATGAATTGTCTTCATAAGTAGAAGAGGAGCCTCGCAAGTACAACCTGCCATGTGCATTTGCATTCAAAAGCAAAATACTTATATGCACATCTTCAGGGGGGAGCCTTTCTGCTACTTACAAAGACAATACCTAAATCCTTTACAATTTCACATACTTTTATCCCCGTTGAAAACTTCAACCAGTTTGTCATCAATCACCAAAAAGGGGGAGATTGTATGTGCATCTAGTGCCACCCCTAGTTGGTTTGGAGTATTGACGACAAACCTGGTTGATGGACTAATGTGTTTGTGAGAATTGCAGGATAACACAGGTAGTAGTCCCTCATTGATTCGGCTTACCTACCGGAGATGACCCCTAAAAATGTATGAAGACATTGAAGACAAAGGTGGTATGTGAAGATATTCACATTGAAGACTATGACAAGAGAAGACATCGCGTGAAGACTATGGAGCGCGAAGGCTTAGTTGTTTCGTTGTTTCCTTTTCTTCTTTGTTAAGTCATAGGAACCACCGTACTGTTAAGTGGGGTTCCAGTGAACAAAGTCAGAGTGACTGAAGTGATGCTTAACCAAAATCCTATGTCTTTGAGCAAAGACAATGAGAGCAAATCTTATCCAAAGCTGGATGAGTCAACTTTACTTGTAGCCCAAGTAAAGTTGCCGCGTGTGTTTGAAATCTGACCGTTGGAACACGTGTCAGTTCCTTAGTGACCTAGAGTCATTTCGGACAAATCGGGTCGGGTTGCCTAGTGGCTATAAATAGCCCACCCCCTACACCATAAATTGGTGGCTGCTCAGAGTTAGTGCATGGCTTTTGTCATTTGAGAGCAACCCACCTCCGAAGCTTTTGAGAGAGAAATCCTTGCGAGGACAAAGCCCTAAATACCCAGAGCCAAAGAGTGTTAGGCATCACTGAAGTCTTCTTGTCTATGTGATATGAAGACTTGTTACACTTGAGGACTGTGAATCCTCCAGCCGGTTAGGCGTCGCGTTCTGAGCATCCAAGAGTTATTGTGGATCGCCGGTGAACGAAGTCTGTGAAGGTTTGGAAGTCTACCTTGAAGACTTACCTGAGTGATTGGGCGAGGACTGTGTGTCCTTAGCTCAAGGGGAATAAGGTGAAGACACAGTCTTCTGAGTTAAATCTCAGCCTCCCTAACCAGACGTACAGTTGTCACAGCAACTGGAACTGGTCCAACAAATCATTGTCTTCTTCACTAAGCAACTGGTTCTATCCTTCCCATCTCTTTATTTACAATTGGTCCTTGTGAAGTCATTGCCTGTTTGCATTGTCTATTTGTCTTCACTGTGTGACTGTTTGTTCTGGTTGGCTTCATACTATCTTCCATCCTGATCTGTAATGCCTAGCTGCTATTAGTCTTCATGCTTTCACTTCATTGAATACTTGACTATGGCTTGCCTAGTGTAGTCTACCTTCCGCTGCATGTTTATAGGTTCATTTCTATCGTTTGTCTTTGAAACTTCCATGTTTTAAAGACTTTCATAAAAATCGCCTATTCATCCCCCTCTAGTCGATAACTAGCACTTTCAGGTCTAGCTTTGGGCTTCTTCATGGGATCAGCAACTTGCTTGCTATTCCTCTTTGAAGTTCCTCTTTCTTTCCCTTGCCCTTTTACTTGAAACTAGTGGTCTTGTCAACCATCAACACTTGATGCTTTTCTGGATTTCTACCTTCGCCGATTTCAGCATCGCGAAGAGCTTGGGAATTACTTTTGTCATCCCTTGCATATTATAGTTCATCACGAAGTTCCAGTAACTTGGTGATAGTGACTAGAGAACTCTGTCAATCACTATTTTATCTGGAAGATGAACTCCCACTTGATTCAAGAAATTGTAGTACCCAGACAATCTAAGCACATGCTCACTGGTTGAGCTATTTTCCTCCATCTTGTAGGCAAAGTACTATCAGAGGTCTCATACCTCTCAACACGGGCATGAGCATGAAATACCAATTTCAACTCTTGGAACATCTCATATGCTCCATGTCGTTCAAAACATTTTTGAAGTCCCGGTTCTTAGCCATAAAGCATGCTGCACTAAACTATTAAGTAGTCATCATACCGAGCTTGTCAAACGTTCATAACGTCTGCATCTGCTTGTCACCTCGTGGTGCATCAAGGAAATAATATTTCTGTGCAGCATTGAGGATAATCCTCAGATCATGGAGCTAGTGCGCATCATTGCTACTAACATCTTTCAACTTATTTTTCCCTAGGAACATATCAAAAATAAATGGGGAGCTACATCGCGAGCTATTGATCTACAACATAGTTATGCAAATACTATCAGGACTAAGTTCATGATAAATTAAAGTTCAATTAATCATATTACTTAAGAACTCCCACTTAGATAGACATCCCTCTAATCATCTAAGTGATCACGTGATCCATATCAACTAAACCATGTCCGATCATCACGTGAGATGGAGTAGTTCTCAATGGTGAACATCACTATGTTGATCATATCTACTATATGATTCACACTCGACCTTTCGGTCTCAGTGTTCCGAGGCCATATCTGCATATGCTTGGCTCGTCAAGTTTAACCCGAGTATTCTGCGTGCGCAAAACTGGCTTGCACCCATTGTATGTGAACGTAGAGCTTATCACACCTGATCATCACGTGTTGTCTCGGCACGACGAACTGTAGCAACGGTGCATACTTAGGGAGAACACTTATACCTTGAAATTTAGTGAGAGATCATCTTATAGTGCTACTGCCGAACTAAGCAAAATAAGATGCATAAAGGATAAACATCACATGCAGTCAATATAAGTGATATGATATGGCCATCATCATCTTGTGCCTTTGATCTCCATCTCCAAAGCACCGTCATGATCACTGAGGGAGTCCTGGATTAGGGGGTGTCCGGATAGCCGGACTATACCTTCGGCCGGACTCCGGGACTATGAAGATAGAAGATCGAAGACTTCGTCCCGTGTCCGGAAGGGACTTTCCTTGGCGTGGAAGGCAAGCTTGGCGATACGGATATGTAGATCTCCTACCATTGTAACCGACTCTGTGTAACCCTAGCCCTCTCCGGTGTCTATATAAACCGGAGGGTTTTAGTCCGTAGGACGAACAACAATCATACCATAGGCTAGCTTCTAGGGTTTAGCCTCTCTGATCTCGTGGTAGATCTACTCTTGTACTACCCATATCATCAATATTAATCAAGCAAGAGGTAGGGTTTTACCTCCATCAAGAGGGCCCGAACCTGGGTAAAAGATCGTGTCCCCTGCCTCCTATTACCATCCGCCTAGACGCACAGTTCGGGACCGCCTACCCGAGATCCACCGGTTTTGACACCGACATTGGTGCTTTCATCGAGAGTTCCTCTGTGCCGTCGCCATCAGGAAGGATGCCTCATCCCGTCTTTAAAGATGGCACCGTTGCTAAGGGAGCTTTGGCTGTCGGCCAAACTCTCAGGCTAGGTGGTTTCCTTATGACCGCCCGTTCGGCTGCTGTGCCGACGATGACCTCTCGGGTCATCGAAAGCAATCTTCACGTCAGCTCAGAATTCGCCGAGCAGCTAGATCCAATGGAGCTCTCTTCCCTAAACAAGCTCTTGGATCGCTTCGCCGCTCTGGGAGTCGCTACGGATTACGACCAGATTGGGCCTAAACCCGATCTGAGAGAGATTAACTCTCCCCAGGTCACCCATCACGTCGCCGTGGTAGGGGGACGGTACGGCGACCCTTCATCTATCCTAAGGACTAGCTATGTCCGGATTCCCGATCCCTCCAAGCCGGATACCTGCGGAGGGGAGGACATCACTCAAGACCTGAACTTAAAGTCGGGCGACGGGCTAGATTCATTGGACAGCATCCAAGAATCCAAACTTCTGAGTTCAGAAACTCCTTGGCCCTTGGGTCTCAGATTGGGTGAGGTTTCGGATTTGATTCCACCCACCCACCCGTACATAAGCGATCTATCTCAAATTAGGCTAGAGCCCGAAGAAACAGTACATCATTACTGGGCCAGATTCTCCTGGTTATGAACAGGATAAAGGACTGCCGCGAGGAAGACACAATTTCATTCTTCTGCAATAATTGCATGGACAAGGGAATCCTCAACGCCATAACGCCATGATATTACACGCTTCGCTGACTTGGCGTCCATAGTACGAAATTACTGTGCGATGGAAAGCGCCTGGAAAACCGAAATAAAATTTTGGGACAATCTGGCCTTGAATACAAACCCAGTCCGAAATAAAAGGGTGCATCATCGCCAGACACTCGGGTTCAATACCAAAAAGCAAAAGCCCTCTACAGGGCACGGAACCGTGCTGGAAGGATGGCTTAATGGACCCTGTAAAATTCACAGTGCAGAGGGCGCCACACCAACTCATAGCCTTAGAGCATGTTGATTACTCCGGCAGGTGGCAAAAATTGGCGAAGATATTCTAATTATAGAAGCCACAGAAAGCCACCCCAGAGACACCAGTACGGTATCAACAGTCTTCGAGACTTTCGCATCAAATAATATGCGAAAGAGAACACTCCGTAGCCTTGCCGAAGTCTACCAAGTAGCAACAATAAACCCATGGAGTGACACGGCTATCACTTTTAACGCCAGTGATGAACCTAAATTTCTAATAGCCCGAGCACCAGCTGCATTGGTCCTTAGTCCAATAGTGGACGGCTTTCGTCTTACCAAGGTACTCATGGATGGCGGCAGCGGATTGAACTTCATTTATGAGGAAACCCTTCAAAAAATGGAAATAGACTAGAACCGCATTGAGCGAAGCAGCACAACCTTTAGAGGAATAATCCCCAGTCGGGAAGCGCGCTGTACAGGAAAAATCACACTAGATGTGGTGTTCGGCACGCCAGATAATTACAGGTCCGAAGAGGTCATGTTCCAAGTGGCCCCGTTCAGTAGAAGATATCACGCTCTGCTAGGGCGGGAAGCATTTACAATCTTCCAAGCAATACCCCATTACGGGTACATGAAGCTCAAGATGCCCGGGCCTAACGGAATCATCACTCTCGCTAGTGATCCGGACATAGCACTCCGCACCGAAAACAAGACAGCCGCACTGGCCCTCGAGGCGCTATCCGAAGCCCTAGCGGCTGAGGAACTGACTGCGCTGCGCTCCATGGTGAATAGGGACGATGTGATACTCAACAAAAGATCCAAGTCCACCTCCTTTAAACCGGCGGACGAAATAGTCAAATTCCAGGTCCATCCAACAGACCCCAATAAAATAGCTTCCATCGGAGCACAGTTAAACCCTGATGTAGACGCCGCACTGCAAGAGTTCCTATGAGAGAACTAGGACATTTTCGCCTGGCACCCTTCAGACATGCCAGGAATCCCACGCAGGCTGGCCGAACACAGCTTAAATATCCTAAAAGGATTCAAGCGAGTCAAACAGGCTCTTCGGCGTTTTTCCGAACCTAAGAGACAGGCCATGGGAGAGGAACTAGCCAAGCTACTGGAGGCTGGATTCATCAAAGATATAAAACACCCGGACTGGCTAGCAAACCTGGTGATGGTACCAAAGAAGGACAAATCTTGGCGCCTGTGCGTTGATTTTAAAGACCTTAACAAGGCATGCCCAAAGGATCCCTTCCCTCTCCCCCGCATCGATCAAATTATCGATGCCACCGCAGGACACGATTCGTTGTGTTTCCTCGACGCATACTCCGGCTACCATCAATTAAAGATGATAGAGTCAGACCAAGCCGCAACGGCATTCATCACACCATACGGCCCATTCTGCTTCAACACAATGCCCTTCGGGCTCAAAAACGCCGGCGCAACATATCAGCGCATGATTCAGACATCTCTGGCAAACCAGATCGGCAAAACAGTGGAGGCATATGTAGATGATGTGTTTGTTAAAACAAGACATGTCGAATCTCTAGTAGACGACTTGAGGCTAACATTTGGTAACCTCTGAACATACGACATCAAGCTCAACCCGGAAAAACGCGTTTTCGGCGTTCCAGCCGGAAAGCTCTTGGGCTTCATTGTATCCGGTAGAGGAATTGCAGCAAATCCAGTCAAGATCCGAGCTCTGTCATAATTGGATATCCCGAAGGACCTCAAACAAATACAAAAATTAACCGGATGTGTGGCGGCTCTATGCCGCTTTATCTCCCGCTTGGGAGAAAAGGCCCTACCCCTTTACCGCCTCCTTCGGCGCACCGAACACTTCGAGTGGACGGATGCAGCCACGGCCGGATTCGACGAAATAAAATCCATCTTGGCAACTAACCCAGTCCTGGCCGCGCCAAACATTGGCGAACCAATGCTATTATACATCGCAGCAACCCATCAGGTCGTAAGCGCAGTGCTCGTCGTCGAACGAGAAACGGACGGACACAAATTCCCCCTTCATAAGCCGGTCGACTATGTGTCCACTGTCCTTACTCCGTGCAAGTCGCGGTACCCGCATTATCAAAAGATTGCGTACGCGGTATTTATGGCATCCCGGAAGCTGCGACACTACTTTCAAGAGTGTTCAATAATAGTAGCCTCGGAAGTGCCACTTAATGATATTATAAACAACCGCGACGCGACGGGCCGGATTGCAAAATGGGCCATTGAGCTCCACCCATTCGACATAACTTACAAGCCACGGCGAGCTATCAAGTCGCAAGTTTTGGCCGACTTCGTCGCAGAATGGACGGAGGCCGAACTCCCTAAAGAGTACGACACATATTCAAACTGGGTCATGCACTTCGACGGCTCCAAAATGTTGGCCGGTCTAGGGGCTGGCGTCGTTTTGACGTCCCCCACAGGAGACACAGTTCAATACGTACTCCAGATAATGTACACAGACTCCAACAATGCAGCCGAATATGAGGCCCTTTTACATGGTCTCCGGATGGCAGTATCCATGGGCATTCAACGCCTAGAGGTGCGCGGGGACTCGAACCTCGCAATATCCCAAATAAATGGAGACTTTGATTCCAATGATCCAAAAATGGCAGCTTATCGCAACGCCGTCCTAAAAATGTCAGCTCAGTTCGAAGGGCTCGAATTTCACCATATAGCCCGGGAAAATAATCAGGCATCAGATGTCCTAGCACGCATCGGCGCAAAACGCGATGTAGTCCCCCCAACATCTTCTTGGAAAGGCTGTTCAAGCCATCCGTAGTATGGGAAGGGGAACCCAGCAATAACAGCCCGGACCCAACCGCACTGCCCAACACCGAACACTCTGACATAATTGGAGGCTCTGCCAATGAAATAACACCTTCAGCCCACGTAATAATGGCCATCATCGCCCCGTGGACAGAACCATTCCTCGCCTACCTTACTAGGTAGGAACTCCCCGAGGACCAAAATGAGGCACGCTGCATAGTGCGGCGATCAAAAGCCTATAAAGTCCATGAGGGAGAGCTTTATAAGGAAAGTGCTACCGGAGTCCTTCAAAGGTGCATCTCCGAAGAGGAAGGGCGGAACCTCCTGGCTGAAATTCATGCCGGACTCGGTGGTCATCACGCTGCAGCTCGGTCCCTTGTAAGCAAGGCCTTCCGTACAGGCTTTTATTGGCCGATGGCCCGGGCAGACACCTAGGACTTAGTCCAACGATGCGTCGGTTGCCAGATTTTTGCAAACCAAAGCCATATGCCACCCATCGCCCTCCAAACTATCTCCATCACTTGGCCCTACGCAGTCTGGGGGCTTGACATGGTTGGACCCCTTAAAGGCGGAACCCACAGGAAAAAATACTTACTGGTCATGGTGGATAAGTTCAACAAATGGATAGAAGCCAAGCCTGTTAAGAGGGCCAAATCCAGACCGGTGATAGACTTTATATCCGGGGTTGTACACCGTTACGGCGTCCCCCACAGCATCATAACTGATAACGACACGAACTTTACGGCCGATGAGGTAAAACTCTGGTGCAAAAACATGGGCATCAAGCTCGATTATGCTTCCATCTATCACCCACAAACTAATGGTCAGGTCGAACGTGCAAATGGTCTTATCATGAGCAGCATCAAACCTAGATTAGTGCGGTCCCTTAAGGAATCTAATACACACTGGGTAGAGGAGCTCGACTCCGTACTCTAGGGGCTGCGGACCACGCCGAATCGCACCACCGGATACACACCATTCTTCATGGTGTACGGCACAGAGGCAGTTTTGCCCTGCGACATAATTCATGACTCACCTCGAGTGCGCATGTACGAAGAAAGAGAAGCCGAGCTCGATCGGCAGGACAGTTTGGACGCCTTGGAGGAAGAGCGTGATGTGGCAAAAGCCCGTTCCGCATTTTATCAATGGCAGGCTTGAAGATACCAAAGCAGAGAAGTACGGGCCAAAATTTACAATGTTGGCGAATTAGTTCTACGCCTGTCAGATAATAAAAAGGACAAACTCAAGCCCAAGTGGGAAGGTCCCTTCATAATTGACCAAGTCCTGACTGGTGGAGCGTACCGCCTGTGAGATGCATCGGATAACCGACTCGAGCCGAACCCATGGAACGCAGCCCGTCTCCGAAGATTCTACGCCTAGCGCCGGACTCTGTGTTCGTCTCCTTCCTGTGTCCATTTTTTATATACTTTCTGTCTTACATTTCTCTCCTTCTCCTCTCTCTCTCTTATAGCCTTTAAAGGCTGATACAGTGATGCGCTATCCGCACTCATTAAACCTGGGGGCTTCCTTAAACAGAAGCTTATTTATATGGGCTTCATGCCCAACACATGTGTCACACTTCCGCATGTACCTTTTATTCACCATTATATGCATCGATATGACTTAAGTTTTGGCCAAGCTGGGTTGCCTGGCTCCTGTGCTTACCCCTACATTCCCGATTGTTCGGCTAGGTGGTAAAGGGAGCACCTCTGCGATTGTTACTGCCTGGTCAGCCGTATGTGTACCTCAGACTAGGTGAAGCCGAAAGCTAGCGTTCTTAAGGGAATATTCGGACGATGAACTAAAGATGATCCTTTTTTCACTTATTTATCTATACGCCCCCAAATGTTTTTCATGTGTCTCTTTTCGCAGAATTGACATGCACTTTAGGGCATGCCTCCCAGGGAAAGGAACCCCTAACGGAACTATTCTCCCTGGAAGATGTTTCTTACTAACCATGTAATATAACATAACTAGTTGGGCACTTGTCTGTTCAAGCACTAATGACCCCTATGCCTGGTCTCCATGCATACCCCGGTTCTTATATAACCGCGAGGGTATTCGGACACACTCCGGACCGTCAGGTCCCGAGGTTGAAGCGAAAAGGTCGGCCATGACAAACGATCTACAAACCGGCTAGAATGCATTACACATGTCAATTATAATTACATAGTCAATCTGACTGATTGTATTCCTCTTCAATACCATCTAACAGGCTGTCCAGTTTACAGTCCTATTGGGAATACTTTGCAGCCAATTCTACTTGGCCGTATACTAAGCTCATAGGGATCTCCTTCCCATCGGGCCCCACGGGTCCGACCTCGGCCATGTGGTTTGGGTCAGCCTTCGTGTACCGCGTTTTCACCATGGCCCAGGCCTCCCTGGCGCCTTGACAGCTGGCAGACATCTTCCACAATCGGAAGCGCCGCCGCGCTCCCTTCAGCTTCTCTACAAGCTCTCCAAGGCCTTCGTGCATGGAGACGGATGGCCACAAGGCCTGGGCGACGCTTTGCATCACCTGCCGCATCACTTTGCTCTACAAGCTCTCCAAGAGCTCGGGAAGAAGGTCACCCGTAGAACCGGGCATTTCCTCCGCAGGACGACCTGTTAGCATACCTACAGACTTTACTCTGTTAGTCGACTTCCTCGCCGAACTCTTTTTCCAAATTCGTTTAAGCACTTACAATATATGCCGCGTTGAAGCCGCTGATTCTCCTTCATGGAGTCCAACAGCTGGGCATGAACATCCATCAGTTCAACGCCCAGCTTGGTGTTGGCATCTTGGAGATCGTTCTTCTCCCGCCTCACCTTTGTCAGCACGCTCTCACCAGCCTTTAGCTGGCGTCGGAGTTGTTGCTCTTCCGGATTTAATCCGGTGCCATCTGCAATTTCATTTGTCAGATTTGCACCCACGCCGCACTTCGCAAAATACTTATCTTTCGAAGCGTATATTACCAGAGGGGGTCTCGTTGGGCTCCCCTCCCGTGGCTAGTGCGGCCTCAAGTTGGGCTTTGCACTCTTCCAGCTCCTAGGACAGTAGGGTATTCTTTTCTGTAAGAACCTGCATAACAAATGATCCTTAAATAAGTTATTCTAACTGTTTCAAGTCTCGGGGGCTACTGGTATATATATAATTACCAAAATTTTCTTACCCGTATGTCTTTTACATATTGCTCCGTGGCTCTGGCTAGACCATTTTGAGCGGCACGGAGGTACGCATCTCCCGAATTGAAGGCATCCAATGCCTCTTGGGAGAAACAAGTGTCGCGAAGAACTGTCCGGCGACGACTGTGGTTCATGGCACTCCCCACCTCAGAATTGGTGGCAGACAGCCTGTCCGCATCCTCTGTCGGAGGAGCGTCCGGTGCGTGCCTCGTGTTCGCCTCCGCGTCCGGACGAGGCTTTGGAGCCTGGCTGGTGGAGGCGCGATTGGCAACCTCTACGGATATAGTCCGGCGAGGTCTCTTCGTCCTAAAGAGAGCACGAGCATTAGTATGCCTTGAAGGAATAACACCTGGGAATAAGATGGCACGCTATACCTTTGCACCGGCGTCTCAGTCCGGACCGCACTTCTTTTCAGCCCGCGGGGCCTTGCCGCCCCTCGTTGGCTAGTCGCCGCAGGCTCGACCTCCCGTCTCAGGGACCTCCCCTGCAAAACACGGTTCTCATACGGCAATCGAAAACACACGAGGATAGATCTCTTTTCAAAGTGTTGGGACTTCGGTCTCAGTTACCTGTGAGGCTGGGAGTAGCCCTGGGTAATCGGCCGTTATGGCCACCAAGGCGTTGTCCTGAAGGAAATATGCCCTAGAAGCAATAATAAAGTTATTATTTATTTCCTTATATCATGATAAATGTTTATTATTCATGCTAGAATTGTATTAACCGGAAACATAATACATGTGTGAATACATAGACAAACAGAGTGTCACTAGTATGCCTCTACTTGACTAGCTCATTAATCAAAGATGGTTATGTTTCCTAACCATGGACAAAGAGTTGTCATTTGATTAATGGGATCACATCATTAGTTGAATGATCTGATTGACATGACCCATTCCATTAGCTTAGCACCCGATCATTTAGTATGTTGCTATTGCTTTCTTCATGACTTATACATGTTCCTATGACTATGAGATTATGCAACTCCCGTTTGCCGGAGGAACACTTTGTGTGCTACCAAACGTCACAACGTAAATGGGTGATTATAAAGGTACTCTACAGGTGTCTCCAAAGGTACATGTTGGGTTGGCGTATTTCGAGATTAGGATTTGTCACTCCGATTGTCGGAGAGGTATCTCTGGGCCCTGTCGGTAATGCACATCACATAAGCCTTGCAAGCATTGCAACTAATGAGTTAGTTGCGAGATGATGTATTACGGAACGAGTAAAGAGACTTGCCGGTAACGAGATTGAACTAGGTATTGAGATACCGACGATCGAATCTCGGGCAAGTAACATACCGATGACAAAGGGAACAATGTATGTTGTTATGCGGTCTGACTGATAAAGATCTTCGTAGAATATGTAGGAGCCAATATGAGCATCCAGGTTCTGCTATTGGTTATTGACCGGAGACGTGTCTCGGTCATGTCTACATTATTCTCGTACCCGTAGGGTCCGCACGCTTAAGGTTTCGATGACAGTTATATTATGAGTTTATGAGTTTTGATGTACCGAAGATAGTTCGGAGTCCCGGATGTGATCACGGACATGACGAGGAGTCTCGAAATGGTCGAGACATAAAGATTGATATATTGGACGGCTATATTCGGACACCGGAAGTGTTCCGGGGAAGTTTCGGATAAAACCGGAGCACCGGGGGGGGGGGGGGTTACCGGAACCCCCCGGGGGGTTAATGGGCCTCATGGGCCTAAAGTGGAGAAGAGGAGGGGCTGCCAGGGCAGGCCGCATGCCCCCTCTCCCCCTAGTCCGAATTGGACAAGGAGGGAGGGGCGGCGCCCCCCTCTCCTCTCTCCCTTCCTTCCCCCTCTCCTAATGGGAGAAGGAAAGGGAGGGGAGTCCTACTCCCGGTAGGAGTAGGACTCCTCCTGCGCGCCTCCTACTAGGGCCGGCCGCACCCCCCCTTGGATCCTTTATATACGGAGGCAAGAGGCACCCCATAGACACAAGTTGATCCACGTGATCATATTCTTAACCGTGTGTGGTGCCCCCCTCCACCATAGTCCTCGATAATATTGTAGCGGTGCTTAGGCGAAGCCCTACGACGGTAGTACATCAAGATCGTCACCACGCCGTCGTGCTGACGGAACTCTTCCCTGACACTTTGCTGGATCGGAGTCCAGGGATCGTCATTGAGCTGAACGTGTGCTAGAACTCGGAGGTGCCGTAGTTTCGGTGCTTGATCGGTCGGGCCGTGGAGACGTACGACTACATCAACCAAACGCTTCCGTTGTCGATCTACAAGGGTACGTAGATCACACTCTCCCCCTCTCGTTGTTATGCATCACCATGATCTTGCGTGTGCGTAGGAAATTTTTTGAAATTACTACGTTCCCCAACAGTGGCATCCGAGCCTAGGTTTTATATGTTGATGTTATATGCACGAGTAGAACACAAGTGAGTTGTGGGCGATATAAGTCATACTGCTTACCAGCATGTCATACTTTGGTTCGGCGGTATTGTTGGACGAAGCGGCCCGGACCGACATTACGCGTACGCTTACGCGAGACCGGTTCTCCCGACGTGCTTTGCACATAGGTGGCTTGCGGGTGACAGTTTCTCCAACTTTAGTTGAACCGAGTGTGGCTACGCCCGGTCCTTGCGAAGGTTAAAACAGCACCAACTTGACAAACTATCGTTGTGGTTTTGATGCGTAGGTAAGATTGGTTCTTGCTTAAGCCCGTAGCAGCCACATAAAACTTGCAACAACAAAGTAGAGGACGTCTAACTTGTTTTTGCAGGGCATGTTGTGATGTGATATGGTCAAGACATGATGCTAAATTTTATTGTTTTAGATGATCATGTTTTGTAACCGAGTTATCGGCAACTGGCAGGAGCCATATGGTTGTCGCTTTATTGTATGCAATGCAATCGCGCTATAATGCTTTACTTTATCACTAAGCGGTAGCGATAGTCGTGGAAGCATAAGATTGGCGAGACGACAACGATGCTACGATGGAGATCAAGGTGTCGCGCCGGTGATGATGGTGATCACGACGGTGCTTTGAAGATGGAGATCACAAGCACACGATGATGATGGCCATATCATATCACTTATATTGATTGCATGTGATGTTTATCTTTTATGCATCTTATCTTGCTTTGATTGACGGTAGCATTATAAGATGATCTCTCACTAATTATCAAGAAGTGTTCTCCCTGAGTATGCACCATTGCGAAAGTTCTTCGTGCTGAGACACCACGTGATGATCGGGTGTGGTAGGCTCTACGTTCAAATACAACGGGTGCAAAACAGTTGCACACGCGGAATACTCAGGTTATACTTGACGAGCCAAGCATATACAGATATGGCCTCGGAACACGGAGACCGAAAGGTCGAGCGTGAATCATATAGTAGATATGATCAACATAGTGATGTTCACCAATGAAACTACTCCATCTCACGTGATGATCGGACATGGTTTAGTTGATTTGGATCACGTAATCACTTAGAGGATTAGAGGGATGTCTATCTAAGTGGGAGTTCTTTAAGTAAATTAATTGAACCTAAATTTATCATGAAACTTAGTACCTGATAGTATCTTGCTTGTTTATGCTTGATTGTAGATAGATGGCTTGTGTTGTTGTTCCGTTGAATTTTAAATGCGTTCCTTGAGAAAGCAAAGTTGAAAGATGATGGTAGCAATTACACGGACTGGGTCCGTAACTTGAGGATTATCCTCATTGCTGCACAGAAGAATTACGTCCTCGAAGCACCGCTGGGTGCCAGGCCTGCTGCCGGAGCAACACCAGATGTTATGAACGTCTGGCAGAGCAAAGCTGATGACTACTCGATAGTTCAGTGTGCCATGCTTTACGGCTTAGAATCGGGAATTCAACGACATTTTGAACGTCATGGAGCATATGAGATGTTCCAGGAGTTGAAGTTAATATTTCAAGCAAATGCCCGGATTGAGAGATATGAAGTCTCCAATAAGTTCTATAGCTGCAAGATGGAGGAGAACAGTTCTGTCAGTGAGCATATACTCAAAATGTCTGGGGTATAATAATCACTTGATTCAATTGGGAGTTAATCTTCCAGATGATTGCGTCATTGACAGAATTCTCCAATCACTGCCACCAAGCTACAAGAGCTTCGTGATGAACTATAATATGCAAGGGATGAATAAGACTATTCCCGAGCTCTTCGCAATGCTGAAAGCTGCGGAGGTAGAAATCAAGAAGGAGCATCAAGTGTTGATGGTCAACAAGACCACTAGTTTCAAGAAAAAGGGCAAAGGGAAGAAGAAGGGGAACTTCAAAAAGAACAGCAAGCAAGTTGCTACTCAAGAGAAGAAACCCAAACCTGGACCTAAGCCTGAAACTGAGTGCTTCTACTGCAAGCAGACTGGTCACTAGAAGCGGAACTGCCCCAAGTATTTGGCGGATAAGAAGGATGGCAAGGTGAACAAAGGTATATGTGATATACATGTTGTTGATGTGTACCTTACTAATGCTCGCAGTAGCACCTGGGTATTTGATACCGGTTCTGTTGCTAATATTTGCAACTCGAAACAGGGACTACGGATTAAGTGAAGATTGGCTAAGGACGAGGTGACGATGCGCGTGGGAAACGGTTCCAAAGTCGATGTAATCGCAGTCGGCACGCTACCTCTACATCTACCTTCGGGATTAATATTAGACCTATATAATTGTTATTTGGTGCCAGCGTTAAGCATGAACATTATATCTGGATCTTGTTTGATGCGAGACGGTTATTCATTTAAATCTGAGAATAATGGTTGTTCTATTTATATGAGTAATATCTTTTATGGTTATGCACCCTTAAAAGAGTGGTCTATTTTTATTGAACCTCGATAGTAGTGACACACATATTCATAGTGTTGAAGCCAAAGGATGCAGAGTTGATAATGATAGTGCTGTGGCACTGCCGTTTGGGTCATATCGGTATAAAGCGCATGAAGAAACTCCATACTGATGGGCTTTTGGAACCACTTGATTATGAATCACTTGGTACTTGCGAACCATGCCTTATGGGTAAGATGACAAAAACACCGTTCTCCGGTACTATGGAGAGAGCAACAGATTTGTTGGAAATCATACATACGGATGTATGTGGTCCGATGAACGTTGAGGCTCGTGGCGTATATTGTTATTTTCCCACCTTCACAGATGACTTAAGCAGATATGGGTATATCTACTTAATGAAACACAAGTCTGAAACATTTGAAAAGTTCAAAGAATTTCAGAGTGAAGTTGAAAATCATCGTAACAAGAAAATAAAATTCCTACGATCTGATCATGGAGGAGAATATTTGAGTTACGAGTTTGGTGTACATTTGAAAAATTGTGGAATAGTTTCGCAACTCACGCCACCCGGAACACCACAGCGTAATGGTGTGTCCGAACGTCGTAATCGTACTTTACTAGATATGGTGCGATCTATGATGTCTCTTACTGATTTACCGCTATCGTTTTGGGGATACGCTCTAGAGACGACTGCATTCACGTTAAATAGGGCACCATCAAAATCCGTTGAGATGACGCCTTATGAACTGTGGTTTGGCAAGAAACCAAAGTTGTCATTTCTGAAAGTTTGGGGCTGCGATGCTTATGTGAAAAAGCTTCAACCTGATAAGCTCGAACCCAAATCGGAGAAATGTGTCTTCATAGGATATCCAAAGGAAACTATTGGATACACCTTCTATCACAGATCCGAAGGCAAGACTTTTTTTTGCTAAATTCGGAAACTTTCTGGAGAAGGAGTTTCTCTCGAAAGAAGTGAGTGGGAGGAAAGTAGAACTTGACGAGGTAACTGTACCTACTCCCTTATTGGAAAGTAGTACATCACAAAAACCTGTTTCTATGACACCTACACCAGTTAGTGAGGAAGCTAATGATGATGATCATGAAACTTCAGAACAAGATACTACTGAACCTCGTAGATGAACCAGAGTGAGATCCGCGTGAGAGTGGTACAGTAATCCTATTCTAGAAGTCATGCTACTAGATCATGATGAACCTACGAACTATGAAGAAGCAATGGTGAGCCCGGATTCCGCAAAATGGCTTGAAGCCATGAAATCTAAGATGGGATCCATGTATGAGAACAAAGTATGGATTTTGGTTGACTTGCCCGATGATCGGCAAGCAATTGAGAATAAATGGATCTTCAAGAAGAAGACTGACGTTGACGGTAATATTACTGTCTACAAAGCTCGACTTGTCGTAAAAGGTTTTCGGCAAGTTCAAGGGATTGACTACGATGAGACCTTCTCACCCGTAGTGATGCTTAAGTCTGTCCGAATCATGTTAGCAATTGCCGCATTTTATGATTATGAGATTTGGCAGATGGATGTCAAAACTGCATTCCTGAATGGATTTCTGGAAGAAGAGTTGTATATGATGCAACCAGAAGGTTTTGTCGATCCAAAGGGAGCTAACAAAGTGTGCAAGCTCCAGCGATCCATTTATGGACTGGTGCAAGCCTCTCGGAGTTGGAATAAACGCTTTGATAGTGTGATCAAAGCATTCGGTTTTATACAGACTTTTGGAGAAGCCTGTATTTACAAGAAAGTGAGTGGGAGCTCTGTAGCATTTCTGATATTATATGTGGATGACATATTACTAATTGGAAATGATATAGAATTTCTGGATAGCATAAAGGGATACTTGAATAAGAGTTTTTCAATGAAAGACCTCGGTGAAGCTGCTTACATATTAGGCATTAAGATCTATAGAGATAGATCAAGACGCTTAATTGGACTTTCACAAAGCACATACCTTGACAAAGTTTTGAAGAAGTTCAAAATGGATCAAGCAAAGAAAGGGCTCTTGCCTATGTTACAAGGTGTGAAATTGAGTAAGACTCAATGCCCGACCACTGCAGAAGATAGAGAGAAAATGAAAGATGTTCCCTATGCTTCAGCCATAGGCTCTGTCATGTATGCAATGCTGTGTACTAGACCTGATGTGTGCCTTGCTATAAGTCTAGCAGGGAGGTACCAAAGTGATCCAGGAGTGGATCACTGGACAGCGGTCAAGAACATCCTGAAATACCAGAAAAGGACTAAGGATATGTTTCTCATATATGGAGGTGACAAAGAGCTCATCATAAAAGGTTACATTGATGCAAGCTTTGACATTGATCCGGACGATTCTAAATCGCAAACCGGATACGTGTTTACATTAAACGGTGGAGCTGTCAGTTGGTGCAGTTCTAAACAAAGCATTGTGGCGGGATCTACATGTGAAGCGGAGTACATAGCTGCTTCGGAAGCAGCAAATGAAGGAGTCTGGATGAAGGAGTTCATATCCGATCTAGGTGTCATACCTAGTGCATCGGGTCCAACGAAAATCTTTTGTGACAATACTGGTGCTATTGCCTTGGCAAAGGAATCCAGATTTCACAAGAGAACCAAGCACATCAAGAGACGCTTCAATTACATCCGGGATCTAGTCCAGGTGGGAGACATAGAGATTTGGAAGATACATACGGATCTGAATGTTGTAGACCCGTTGACTAAGCCTCTTCCACAAGCAAAACATGATCAGCACCAAGGCTCCATGGGTGTTAGAATCATTACTGTGTAATCTAGATTATTGACTCTAGTGCAAGTGGGAGACTGAAGGAAATATGCCCTAGAGGCAATAATAAAGTTATTATTTATTTCCTTATATCATGATAAATGTTTATTATTCATGCTAGAATTGTATTAACCGGAAACATAATACATGTGTGAATACATAGACAAACAGAGTGTCACTAGTATGCCTCTACTTGACTAGCTCATTAATAAAAGATGGTTATGTTTCCTAACCATGGACAAAGAGTTGTCATTTGATTAATGGGATCACATCATTAGTTGAATGATCTGATTGACATGACCCATTCCATTAGCTTAGCACCCGATCGTTTAGTATGTTGCTATTGCTTTCTTCATGACTTATACATGTTCCTATGACTATGAGATTATGCAACTCCCGTTTGCCGGAGGAACACTTCGTGTGCTACCAAACGTCACAACGTAAATGGGTGATTATAAAGGTACTCTACAGGTGTCTCCAAAGGTACATGTTGGGTTGGCGTATTTCGAGATTAGGATTTGTCACTCCGATTGTCGGAGAGGTATCTTTGGGCCCTCTCGGTAATGCACATCACATAAGCCTTGCAAGCATTGCAACTAATGAGTTAGTTGCGAGATGATGTATTACGGAACGAGTAAAGAGACTTGCCGGTAACGAGATTGAACTAGGCATTGAGATACCGACGATCGAATCTCGGGCAAGTAACATACCGATGACAAAGGGAACAACGTATGTTGTTATGTGGTCTAACCGATAAAGATCTTCGTAGAATATGTAGAGACGTGTCTCAGTCATGTCTACATTATTCTCGAACCCGTAGGGTCCGCACGCTTAAGGTTTCGATGACAGTTATATTATGAGTTTATGAGTTTTGATGTACCGAAGTTAGTTCGGAGTCCCGTATGTGATCACGGACATGACGAGGAGTCTCGAAATGGTCGAGACATAAAGATTGATATATTGGACAACTATATTTGGACACCGGAAGTGTTCCGGGGAAGTTTCGGATAAAGCCGGAGCACCGGGGGGTTACCGGAACCCCCCGGGGGGTTAATGGGCCTCATGGGCCTAAAGTGGAGAAGAGGAGGGGCTGCTAGGGCAGGCCGCGCGCCCCCTCTCCCCCTAGTCCGAATTGGACAAGGAGGGAGGGGCGGAGCCCCCCTCTCCTCTCTCCCTTCCTTCCCCCTCTCCTAATTGGACAAGGAAAGGGAGGGGAGTCCTACTCCCGGTAGGAGTAGGAGTCCTCCTGCGCGCCTCCTACTAGGGCCGGCCGCACCCCCCATTGGATCCTTTATATACGGAGGCAAGAGGCACCCCATAGACACAAGTTGATCCACGTGATCATATTCTTAGCCATGTGCGGTGCCCCCCTCCACCATAGTCCTCGATAATATTGTAGCGGTGCTTAGGCGAAGCCCTGCGACGGTAGTACATCAAGATCGTCACCACACTATCGTGCTGACGGAACTCTTCCCTGACACTTTGCTGGATCAGAGTCCAGGGATCGTCATCGAGCTGAACGTGTGCTAGAACTCGGAGGTGCCGTAGTTTCGGTGCTTGATCGGTCGGGCCGTGGAGACGTACGACTACATCAACCAAACGCTTCCGTTGTCGATCTACAAGGGTACGTAGATCACACTCTCCCCCTCTTGTTGCTATGCATCACCATGATCTTGCGTGTGTGTAGGAATTTTTTTGAAATTACTACGTTCCCCAACATGTCCTTGCTCAATTGATGAAACACCCCATCAATCAGCTCCACAGACAAGACCGGATCCTCTTGAGAGGCCGGGTCGAGGAACTGTCCCGCATCCTCGAGTTGTGGAGGAGGGCTGTTTATTTGTTTAACAGCCTGGCGCAGTTCCTGCATTGAAGTCGTTAGACTGAATATTTAACAATGGGAATATAAAACGGATGGGCAAGTAAAAGTGTCCACTTACCCAACTTGGGGGATTGTACATAGAAAATCCAACCTGATGGTTGACACGGAGAAATTCCTCCTCTTCTCCCTTGTACAAAGTGGACAAGATCTTTATTAGAGCGGCAGCCGAATCCGGCCCCTTACGGCCATGGCGGGTGGCATCGTCCTCCCCGTTGAAGTCCCACATGGGGCGGCCTCTATACTGAAGCGGCTGCACCCCTCGCATGAAGCATGCGGCCACGACCCCGATCATGGTAAGTCTGGAATGAGCTAACAATCTTATCCGGCCCATCAGGTAAAGAACGTCCTTGTCGCTTTCCCTCTGAGGGCTTCGTGGACGCCAGCTGAGGCGCTTCTTTAGGGGAGCACTGTCAAACTCAGGGAGGCCGATCCGGACAGGATCCGGCAGCGGGACGTCCTCTATATAAAACCATTCCGAAGGCCAGTCTTCGGATGCCTTCTTTGGGGTTCCGGGTAGATACCCAGTCCCGGCGATGCGCCACACTTCGGCTCCGCCCACTTGATATATTGACCCGTTCTTAGAACGGGGCACAAGGAAGAATAGCCTTTTCCACAGTGCGAAATGAGCCTCGCAGCCCAAAAACAGCTCGCAAAGGGCTACGAAGCCCGCGATATGCAATATGGAGGCAGGCGTGAGGTTGTGCAGCTGGAGGCCATAGAACTCCAGGAGCCCCCGGAGAAACGAATGAATCAGAAATCCGAGCCCTCTTATTAAGTAAGGGACAAGGCATACCCGCTCTCCTTTGCAGGGATTGGGGACGCTCTCTTCTTGCTCTCCGCCATTATAGGTGGCAAGTCCGGCTTGAACCGGGACCATATAGGACGGGGGGAGAAATCCCTTGGTCTGGAGCATCGCTAGCTCGCTGTGCGGGATGGAGCACCTCTTCCAATCTCCAGGCTGAGGGCTGGAAGGGCGAGAGGAGGAGCTACGGTGGCCGGCCATGATAGAATGGACCTCTGTCGGATACACTCTGATGAATACTCGCGGAGGGGAGAAGGTGTGGTTTGGATCTAAATCCTCGTCCCCTTAAATAGGCGGCTCATTCACGCGACTAGGGGTGTAAATATAAAAAAACACCCTGACTTTTCGTATTCATTTGACACGTGGAAGACGGACATTATTGGGCGTAGAAGCCAAGGAGCGCTACAAGAAACTGGACATTTTCAACAGGTACACGGAATTTGGGGAACCCGCCTTGCAATGCCAAAGACAATCTGCGCGCCGGACTCTTCGTCATTGAATCCTGGTTCGGGGGCTACTGAGGGAGTCCTGGATTAGGGGGAGTCCGGATAGCCGGACTATACCTTCGGCCGGACTCCGGGACTATGAAGATACAAGATCGAAGACTTCGTCCCGTGTCCGGAAGGGACTTTGCTTGGTGTGGAAGGCAAGCTTGGTGATACGGATATGTAGATCTCCTACCATTGTAACCGACTCTGTGTAACCCTAGCCCTCTCCGGTGTCTATATAAACCGGAGGGTTTTAGTCCGTAGGACGAACAACAATCATACCATAGGCTAGCTTATAGGGTTTAGCCTCTCTGATCTCGTGGTAGATCTACTCTTGTACTACCCATATCATCAATATTAATCAAGCAGGACGTAGGGTTTTACCTCCATCAAGAGGGCCCGAACCTGGGTAAAACATTGTGTCCCCTGCCTCCTGTTACCATCCGCCTAGACGCACAGTTCGGGACCCCCTACCCGAGATCCGCCGGTTTTGACACCGACAATCACCATCGTCACCGGCTTGACACCTTGATCTCCATCGAAACATCATTGTCATCTCGCCAACTATTGCTTCTACGACTATCACAACCGCTTAGTGATAAAGTAAAGCAATTACATGGTGATTGCTTTTCATATAATAAAGCGACAACCATATGGCTCCTGCCAGTTGCCGATAACTCTGTTACAAAACATGATCATCTCATACAATATAATTTAGCATCATGTCTTGAACATATCACATCACAACATGCCCTGCAAAAACAAGTTAGACGTCCTCAGCTTTGTTGTTGCAAGTTTTACGTGGCTGCTACAGGCTGAGCAAGAACCGTTCTTACCTACGCATCAATAACCACAATGCGGAATAGTGATTGCGTTTTGATCTTCAGAAAGAACCATGTTCATCGAATCCAATTCAACTAAAGTTGGAGAAACTGACACCCACCAGCCACCTGTTTGCAAAGCACATCGGTAGAACCAGTCTCGCGTAAGCCTACCCGTAATGTTGGTCTGAGCCACTTCATCCAACAATATTGTTGAATCAAGAATCAACTAGTGATGGCAAGCAATATGTATATACCCACGCCCACAACTCCTTTGTGTTCTACTCGTGCATATAACATCTACGCATAAACCTGGCTCTGATGCCACTGTTGGGGAACGTAGTAATTTCAGGATGTTCCTACGCACACGCAAGATCATGGTGATGCATAGCAATGAGAGGGGAGAGTGTTGTCTACGTACCCTCGTAGACTGTAAGCGGAAGCGTTATGACAACATGGTTGATGTAGTCATATGTCTTCACGATCGACTGATCCTAGTAACGAAAGTACGCCAACTCCACGATCTGCACACGTTCGGCTCGGTGACGTCCCACGAACTCACGATCCAGCAGAGTGTCGAGGGAGAGCTTCGTCAGCACGACGGCGTGATGACGGTGATGATGATGCTACCGAAACAGGTCTTTGCCTAAGCACCGCTACGATATGACCGAGGTGGATAATGGTGGAGGGGGGCACCGCACACGGCTAATGGATCAATGATCAACTTGTGTGTCTATGGGGTGCCCCCCTCCCCCGTATATAAAGGGGCAAGGGGAGGGGGTCGGCGGCCTCATAGGGTGTGCCCCAAGGGGGGAATCATACTCCTACTAGGAGTAGGTCCCCCCTTTCCTAATCCAACTAGGAGGGGAAGGAAAGAGGAGGAGGAGGGGACAAGGAAAGAGGGGGCCGGCACCCCAAGCCCTAAACCAATTCGGTTTGGGCCTAGGGGGCCCACCCATAGCTCCCTTGCTGCCCTCTATTTCCACTAAGGCCCATGAAGGCCCATTAACCCTCCGGGGGTTCCAGTAACTCCCTGGTACTCCGGTATTTATCCGATGACCCCCGGAACCTTTCCGGTGTCCGAATATAACCTTCCAATATATCAATCTTTATGTCTCGACCATTTCGAGACTCCTTGTCATGTCCGTGATCTCATCCAGGACTCCGAACAACCTTCGGTACATCAAAACACATAAACTCATAATACAGATCGTCATCGAACGTTAAGCGTGCGGACCCTACGGGTTCAAGAACTATGTAGACATGACCGAGACTCATCTCCGGCCAATAACCAATAGTGGAACCTGGATGCTCATATTGGCTCCTAAATATTCTACGAAGATCTTTATCGGTCAAACCACATAACAACATACGTTGTTCCCTTTGTCATCGGTATGTTACTTGCCCGAGATTCGATCACCGGTAACTCAATACCTAGTTCAATCTCGTTACCGGGAAGTCTCTTTACTCGTTCCGTAATGCAACATCCCGTAACTAACTCATTAGTCACATTGCTTGCACGGATTATAGTGATGTGCCTTACCGAGAGGGCCCAGATATACCTCTCCGATACATGGAGTGACAAATCCTAATCTCGATCTATGCCAACTCAACAAACACCGTCAGAGACACCTGTGGAGCATCTTTATAGTCACCTAGTTACGTTGTGACGCTTGATAGCACACTAAGTGTTCCTCTGGTATTCGGGAGTTGCATAATCTCATAGTCATAGGAACATGTATAAGTTATGAAGAAAGCAATAGCAACAAACTAAACGATCACCGTGCTAATCTAACGGATGGGTCAAGTTAATCACATCATTCTCTAATGATGTGATCCCGTTAATCAAATGAAAACTCTTTTTCCATGGCTAGGAAACTTAACCATCTTTGATTAATGAGCTAGTCAAGTAGAGGCATACTAGTGACACTTAGTTTGTCTATGTATTCACACATGTACTAAGTTTCCGGTTAATACAATTCTAGCATGAATAATAAAGATTTATCATGATATAAGTAAATATAAATAACAAATTTATTATTGCCTCTAGGGCATATTTCCTTCACCCAGCGGCGGTGGCTCCTCCTCCGGCTAGAGCACCAGCAGCGGTGGCTACGACGAACCACCGCGCCACCGGGCTTGGATCGGGTAGGTGACGGATGGTCTCGTCGCCATGCTTCAGTGAAGCGGGATGAGGGCTTGGACTGAGCTTCGGGTGTTGCTGGAGCCTGGCCTCGGGAGCCACTGCGACTGTGTGGCCTTCTTTTGTTTTACCTTTCCTTTCTCCTGCATTTAAAAAAAATTAGAGGGCCCCCCTGGGGTGTGTAATGAACCATGGCACTTATGCCACTATGCTATGTTTATTATTTTGATATTGTGCCGTGGTGCCCATGTTCCGACTAGGTGCGGTTAGGGTAAGTTAGCTTGGTATGCTTGCGGTAGTCCTCCGCCTCGTGGGGCACACCTTTCCAGCAGCATCTTGCGAAGTTCCCTTCCTGATGACTCAGGAGCCGTCGGGCCTCAGGAGACTTGGTACAGCTGCAGAGTTATTAGAAATCATGATGAGGTGTCACGTCCCTCCTCGCGCGAGCCCCTGGGTGTGGGTTGGTTGTGGCTACTACACTGCATCGTGCTACCTGGAGGCACGGACTTAAGAGGGTGCTCATGCCCACGAGCTCATTTGAGATCGTCTCACGAGGATTAAGGATCCCGAAGCTCTGGGGCAACAAGGCTTCGACAAGGTGTGTTTGCGGTGCAGGCGAGCCCAAGCGTACACACCTGCCTAGCGCCCGCCCGCGGGATGCGCGAGGAGGAGCAACAGGCAACTGCCGCTCTTCCTGGGGCTAGGCTGGAGAAGCGACCAAAGCAAGAGGAGAACAATTCCAACTCTGGCGAACGAAAAAAATGTGAAAACTCCTAATTTCACTCAAGAAGCTGCAAACCAGCTACAGAAAGCAAGCAAAAGAACAGCCGCGTCTGGCACCTAGACTAGTCTTCTCACCAACACAGAGCTAAGTGCTGCCACTAGGACATGGGTGGGAGCTCTCGTGAGGCCCGCGGGTGGCACTCAGGAGACTTCGGGGCATGTACAGCCCCAACTCATTATTACGTGAGAGTGTCATGAGTGGAGACCTTCACAGGCACGGGGCCTTGCTTCATGGGTAGAACTTCCGGAGGTGCTGGATGTTCCAGGCGTCTTGGATGGGGATCCCGTCCTACGTCTCCAGGCGTGCGGCGCCAGGCCTGGAGACATGGGCGATCCTGAACGGGCCCTCCCACATGGGTGAGAGCTTATGCAGCCCCTCCCTAGAGAGCACCCGCCTTAGGACGAGATCACCCACCTCGAGCGTCCTGGAGCGGATACCACGGCAGTGGTACCACCGCAGCGCCTGCTGGTACCTCGTTGCTCGAAGCGAGGCTTAGCGCCGATGTTCTTCCCCTAGCACAAGGTCCATCCCCCGCGAGGCATCCTGGCAAGCCTCGTCAAACACCAAGATCCACGTGGAGCGATGCCTGACCTCGTGAGGGAGAACCTCTTCTGCTCCGTAGATGAGGAAGAATGGTGTTTCACCCGTCGGCTTGGTTGCAGTGGTGCGGATGGACCACAACACAGACTGGAGCTCATCGAGCCAACCCCTGACGTAGGCCTCGAGCTTCTTCTTGAAGGTTCATGCCTTGAGGCCTCTCGGGACCTCCACGTTGGCGCGCTCGGCCTGGCTATTGCTCCTGGGGTGTGCCACCGAGGCGTAGTATATTTGCGTTACAAGGTTAGCACAATATGTTTTGAAAAGGTTGCTAGTTAACTGTGAGCCGTGATATGTCTCCGTCTTATCTATAATTTTTTATTGTTCCATGCCAATATTATTCAACTTTCATATACTTTTTCGCAACTTTTTATATTATTTTTGGGACTAACATATTGATCCAGTGCCCAGTGCCAGTTCCTGTCTGTTGCATGTTTTTGGTTTCGTAGAATATCCATATCAAACGGAGTCCAAACGGGATAAAAATGAACGGAGCTTATTTTAGGAAAATACGGAAAATTCGGAAGGAAAATCAACGCGAACCAGTGTCCGGGGTGGTCACGAGGCAGGGGCGCCCCCCTAGGGCGCGCCCCCTACCCTCATGAGCCCACGTTAGGGCGGTTGACGCTCTTCTTTTGCTGCAAGAAAGCTAATATTCAGAAAAAAATCACGGCGAAGGTTTCAGGCCAATCGGAGTTACGGATCTCCATATATATACGAAACGGTGAAACAGAGCTAGAACAGAACGCAGAACCAGAGAGAAACAGAGAGATAGATCCAATCTCGGAGGGGTTCTCGCCCCTCCCATGCCATGGAGGCCAAGGACCAGAGGGGAAACCCTTCTCCCATCTAGGGAGGAGGTCAAGGAAGGAGAGGAAGAAGGGGGCCCCTCTCCCCCTCTCCTCCGGTGGCGCCGGAACGCCGCCGTGGCCATCATCATCACCGCGATCTTCACCAATACCTCCGCCATCTTCACCAACATCTCCATCACCTTCCCCCCTCTATCTACAGCGGTCCACTCTCCCGCAACCCGCTGTACCCTCTACTTGAACATGGTGCTTTATGCTTCATATTATTATCCAATGATGTGTTGCCATCCTATGATGTCTGAGTAGATTTTCGTTGTCCTATCGGTGGTTAGTGAATTGCTATGATTGATTTAATTTCCTTGTGGTTATGTTGCTGTCCTTTGGTGTCCATCATATGATTGCGCTTGTGGATCACACCCTAGGGTTAGTTGTATGTTGATAGGACTATGTATTGGAGGGCAAGAGTGATAGAAGCTTCAACCTACCATAGAAATTGATGCATACAGGATTGAAGGGGGACCAATATATCTTAATGCTATGGTTGGGTTTTACCTTAATGAACATTAGTAGTTGCAGATGCTTGCTAATAGTTCCAATCATATGTGCATAGAATTCCAAGTCAGGGATGACATGCTAGCAGTGGCCTCTCCCACATAAAACTTGCTATCGGTCTAGTAAAGTAGTCAATTGCTTAGGGACAATTTCACAACTCCTACTACCACTTTTCCACACTTGCTATATTTACTTTAGTTGCTTCTTTACCTTAACAGCCCCTACTTTTATTTTCGTGCTCTTTACTTTCTTGCAAGCCTTTCCGAAAACACCTACAAAGTACTTCTAGTTTCATACTTGTTCTAGGTAAAGCAAACGTCCAGCGTGCGTAGAGTTGTATTGGTGGTCGATAGAACTTGAGGGAATATTCGTTCTACCTTTAGCTCCTTGTTGGGTTCGACACTCTTACTTATCGAAAACTATTGTGATCCCCTATACTTGTGGGTTATCAAGTCGTTGTCGGTGATGATGCGATTAGGAACCTCAAACCGGCTCACGAGGCCCTTGATGAACTTAACTGCCAAGCTAGTGGGATGGTGCGGATGGCCTCCACTTCTGCCCAGTTGGTGAACTTGTCGATGGCGATGTAGAGGTAGCGATAGCCTCCGGGTGCTCGAGGAAACGGGCCCAGGATGTCCATACCCCAGACCGCGAACGGCCACGAGAGCGGGATAGTCTGGAGGCCTTGAGCGGGCTGGTGGACATGCTTGGCATGGAATTAACAGCCTTCACGAGACCTTACCAACTATGCTACATCGTTGAGCGTCGTGGTCCAGTAGAATCCGCTGCGGAACACCTTGCCCATGAGAGTATGTGATGAGGAGTGATGCCCGCAATCCCCACCATGTATTGATACCTCCATTTTGCATCATGTTTTCTTACTGTTATTTATAACGTTTTGGCCATAATAATGCTTTTTGGAGTAATTCTAATGCCTTTTCCCTCATAATATGAAACGTATACACAAAGAGGGAGAATTCTGGCAGCTGGAAATCTGGACCTGAAAAAGCTACGTCAGGCTACCTATTCTGCACAACTCCAAATAAGTTGAAACTTCACGAGGATTTTTTATGGAATATTTTAGAATTATTGGAGGAAATAACTACCAGATGGGGCCCACCAGGTGGGCAAAACCCACCTGGGCGCGCCAGGGAGCCCAAGCGCGCCCTGGTGGGTTGTGCTCACCCAGGCCCACCTCCGGTGCCCATCTTCTAGTATATAAGTCATTTTGACCTAGAAAAATAATAAAGAGAGGACTTTCGGGATGGAACGCCGCCGCCTCGAGGCGGAACTTGGGCAGGAGCACTTTTGCCCTCCGGTGGAGCGATTCTGCCGGGGGAACTTCCCTCCCGAAGGGGGAAATCATCGTCATCGTCATCACCAACAACTCTCCCATCTTGGGGAGGGAAATATCCATCAACATCTTCAGCAGAACCATCTCCCCTCAAACCCTAGTTCATCTCTTGTGTTCAGTCTTGTTACCGGAACTATAGATTGGTGCATGTGGATGACTAGTAGTGTTGATTACATCTTGTAGTTGATTACTATATGGTTTATTTGGTGGAAGATTATATGTTCAGATCCAATATGCTATTTAATACCCCTCTGATCTTGAGCATGATTATCGTTTGTGAGTAGTTAGTTTTGTTCTTGAGGTCACGGGAGAGATCATGTTGCGAGTAATCATGTGAACTTGATATGTGTTCGATATTTTGATAGTATGTATGTTGTGATTCCCTTAGTGGTGTCATGTGAACGTCGACTACATGACACTTCACCATATTTGGGCCTAAGGGAATGCATTGTGGAGTAGCAATTAGATGATGGGTTGCGAGAGTGATAGAAGCTTAAACCCTAGTTTATGCGCTATTCCGTAAGGGACCGATTGGACCCAAAAGTTTAATGCTATGGTTAGAATTTATTCTTAATGCTTTTCTCATAGTTGCGGATGCTTGCGGGAGGGTTAATAATAAGTAGGAGGTTTGTTCAAGTAATAACAATACCTAAGCACTGGTCCACCCACATATCAAATTATCAAAGTACCAAACACAAATTAAGCCAACATGATGAAAGTGACTAGATGAAATTCCCGTGTACCCTCAAGAACACTTTGCTTATCATAAGAGACCGTTTTGGCATGTCCTTTTCCTCAAAAGGATTGGGCTACCTTGCTGCACTTTTGTTAATACTACCGTTACTTGCTCGTTACAAATTACCTTGCTATCAAACTACTCCGCTACTTACAATTTCAGCACTTGCAGACATTACCTTGCTGAAAACCACTTGTCATTTCCTTCTGCTCCTCGTTGGGTTTGACAGTCTTACTTATAGAAAAGAGCTACAGTTGATCCCTTATACTTGTGGGTCATCAAGGCTATTTTCTGGCGCCGTTGCCGGGGAGTGAAGCGCCTTTGGTAAGGAAACATTTATATAGTGTGCTGAAATTTATTGTCACTTGTTACTATGGAAAACAATCCTTTGAGGGGTTTGCTCGGGGTATCTTCACCTCGTCCGAAACCACAATTAGTTACCCCTCAACCTAGTGCACCTACTGAAAATATTGAATATGAAATTACTTCGGGTATGATAAAACAACTGCTAGCTAATTCTTATGCAGGAGATGCAGCCGAACGTCCTGATATGCACTTGATATATGTAGAACAAATTTGTGGATTGTTTAAGCTTGCAGGTTTACCTAGGGATGAAGTTATGAAAAAAGTTTTCCCTTTATATTTGAAGGGAAAAGCATTGGCATGGTATAGACTATGCGATGATATTGGATCATGGAATTGGAATCATTTGAAATTGGAGTTCCACCAAAAAAATTATCCTATGCATCTAGTTCATCGTGATCGGAATTATATATATAATATTTGGCCTCGTGAAGGAGAAAGTATCGCTCTAGCTTGGGGGAGGCTTAAGTCAATGTTATATTCATGCCCCAATCATGAGTTCTCAAGAGAAATTATTATCCAGTATTTTTATGCTCGGCTTTCTCGTAATGATCAAACCATGCTTGATACTTCTTGTGTTGGTTCTTTTATGAAGAAGACTATTGAATTCCGGTGGGATCTTTTGGAAAGAATCAAATGCAATTCTGAAGATTGGGAACTCGACGAAGGTAAAGAGTCAGGTATTAAACTTAAGAATTATTGTGTTAAATCTTTTATGGATATCAATGCTTTTCAAAAGTTTAGCACTAAATATGGACCTGGCTCTGAGATAGTAGCCTCCTTTTGTGAATCATTTGCTACACATGTTGAACTCCCTAAAGAGAAGTGGTTTAAATATCACCCACCTATTAAAGAAGAGACTAAAGAACCGGTACCGGTTAAAGAATAAACTATACTTTATAATGTTGATCCAGTTGTTCCTTTTGCTTATATAGAGAAACCACCTTTCCCTATTAGGATAAAAGAACATGCTAAAGTTTCAACTGTGATTAACAAAAGCTATATTAGAACACCTAAACCTGATGAACAAATTAAAGTAGAAACTAGTATTGCTATGGTTAAAGATCTCTTGGAAGAAGATATGAATGGTCATGTTATTTACTTCTGTGAACAAGCTGCTAGAATTGCCAAACCTGATAAAAAATATAAACATAGACATGTTGTTGGCATGCCTGTCATCTCAGTTAAAATAGGAGATCATTGTTATCATGGTTTATGTGACATAGGTGCTAGTGTGAGTATTATTCTCTGCACTTTATATCAAAAAATTATGAATGGCATAGCACCCGCAGAAATACAAGACATAGATGTTACTATTAAACTTGCTTATAGAGACAGAATGTCACCGATTGGGATTGTTAGGGATGTTGAAGTCTTGTGTGGGAAATTAAAATAGCCTACTGATTTTCTTGTTCTTGGTTCCCGCAAGATGACTTTTGTCCCATTATCTTTGGTAGACCTTTCTTGAACACCGTTAATGCTAGAATGGATTGTGAGAAGCAAACTGTTGGTGTTAGTTTTGGTGATGAGTCTCTTGAATTTAATTTTTCCAAGTTTAGTACAAAGCTTCATGAAAAAGAATTGCCTAGTAAGGATGAATTAATTGGTCTTGCTTCTATTGCTGTACCACCTACTGATCCTTTAGAACAATATTTGCTAGACCATAAAATTTTCTTTGAACAACATCCTCTACTTAAACACAATTTTCCTATTAAAACTCTAGGAGGTCCTCCTCCACCTAAAGGTGATCCTGTGTTTGAACTAAAACAATTCCTAGACACTTTGAAATATGCTTATCTTGATGAAAAGAAGATATATCATGTTATTATTAGTGCTAACCTTTCAGAACATGAAGAAGAAAGATTATTAAAAGTTCTAAGTAAGCACTTAGCTGCTATTGGATATACTCTTGATGATTTAAAGGGCATTGGTCCACTCTATGTCAGCACAAAATTAATATGGAACCTGATGCTAAACCCATTGTTGATCACCAACATCAGTTAAACCCGAAGATGAAAGAAGTGGTAAGAACAAAAATATTAAAACTTCTGGAAGCAAGTATAATCTATCTTATAGCTGATAGTAGATGGGTAAGTCCTGTTCATTGTGTCCCTAAGATAGGAGGTATTACTGTTGTTCCTAATGATAAGAATGAACTTATTCCACAAAGAATTGTTACAAGCTATAGAATGGTAATTGATTTTAGAAAATTAAACAAAGCAACTAGAAAAGATCATTACCCTCTGCCTTTTATTGATCAAATGCTTGAAAGATTATCTAAGCACAAACATTTTTGCTTCCTTGATGAATATTCTGGTTTTCACAAATACATGTTTCTCAACCTGATCAAGAAAATACCACTTTAACTTGTCCCTTTGGAACCTATGCTTATAGATGCATGCCTTTCGGTTTATGCAATGCACCTGCTACCTTTCAAAGATGTATTCTCTAACTTTTGTGAAAAGATTGTTGAGGTTTTCATGGATGACTTCTCTGTTTATGGGAAGTCTTTTGATGATTTTTTAAGAAATCTTGATCGAGTTTTGCAGAGATGTGAACAAACAAATCTTGTCTTGAATTGGGAGAAGTGCCACTTTATGGTTAATGAAGGCATTGTCTAGGGTCATAAAATTTCTGAAAGAGGTATTGAAGTGGACAAAGCTAAGGTTGATGCAATTGAGAAAATGTCATGTTCTAAAGATATAAAAGGTATTCGTAGTTTCTTAGGTCATGTTGGTTTCTATAGGAGATTTATCAAAGACTTTTCTAAAATTTCTAGGCCTCTTACCAGTCTTTTGCAAAATGATATTACTTTTGTTTTTGATGATGATTGTTTAGAAGCCTTTGAAACACTCAAGAAAGCCTTAATTTATGCACCTATTGTTCAATCACCTGATTGGAACTTGCCTTTTGAAATTAGTGATTATGTTGTTGGTGTTGTTCTAGGACAAAGAGTTGATAAGAAACTTAATGTAATTAATTATGCTAGTAAAACTCTAGACAGTGCTCAAAGAAATTATGCTACTAATGAAAAGGAATTCTTAGCCATTGTGTTTGCTTGTGATAAATTTAGACCTTATATTGTTGATTCCAAAGTAACTATTCACGCAGACCATGCTGCTATTAAATATCTTATAGAAAAGAAAGATGCTAAACCTAGACTTACTCGATGGGTTCTCTTATTACAAGAATTTGATTTACATATCATTGATAGAAAAGGAGCTGAGAACCCAGTAGCTGATAATTTATCTAGGCTTGAAAATGTGCTTGATGACCCACTACCTATTGATGATAGTTTTCTTGATGAGCAGTTAGCTGCAATAAATGTTGCTCACAGTATTCCTTGGTATGCTGATTATGCTAATTAAAATGTTGCTAAATATTTACCACCTAGCTTTACATACCAACAAAAGAAAAAATATTCTATGATCTAATACATTACTTTTTGGATGACCCACATCTTTATAAAGAAGGAGTAGATGGTATTGTTTAGACATTGTGTACCTGAGCATGAACAGGGACAAATCCTACGGAAATGTCACTCCAAAGCTTATGGAGGGCATCATGCTGGAGATAGAATTGCTCACAAGGTATTGCAAGCTGGATTTTATTGGCCTACTGATGACCCACAAGTACAAGGGATCTATCGTAGTCCTTTCGATAAGTAAGAGTGTCGAATCCAACGAGGAGCAGAAGGAAATGATAAGCGGTTTCCAGCAAGGTATTCTCTGTAAGTACTGAAACAAGTGGTAACAGATAGTTTTGTGATATGATAATTTGTAACGAGCAACAAGTAAAAAAAGTAAATAAAGTGCAGCAAGGTGGCCCAATCTCTTTTGTAGCAAAGGACAAGCCTAGACAAACTCTTATATAGAGAAAAGCGCTCCCAAGGACACATGGGAATATCGTCAAGCTAGTTTCATCACGCTCATATGATTTGCGTTCGGTACTTTGATAATTTGGTATGTGGGTGGACCGGTGCTTGGGTACTGTCTTTACTTGGACAAGCATCCCACTTATGATTAACCTCTATTGCAAGGATCCGCAACTACAACAAAAGTATTAAGGTAAACCTAACCATAGCATGAAACATATGGATCCAAATCAGCCCCTTACGATGCAACACATAAACTAGGGTTTAAGCTTCTGTCACTCTAGCAACCCATCATCTACTTATTACTTCCGAATGCCTTCCTCTAGGCCCAAATAATGATGAAGTGTCATGTAGTTGACGTTCACATAACACCACTAGAGGAGAGGCACCATACATGTCGTCAAAATATCGAACGAATACCAAATTCACATGACTACTAATAGCAAGACTTCTCCCATGTCCTCAGGAACAAACGTAACTACTCACAAAGCATAAACGTGTTCATAATTAGAGGGGTATTAATATGCATATAGGATCTGAACATATGATCTTCCACCAGATAAACCAACTAGCATCAACTACAAGGAGTAATTAACACTACTAGCAACCTACTAGCACCAATCCCGGACTTGGAGACAAGAATTAGATACAAGAGATGAACTAGGGTTTTGAGAGGAGATGGTGATGATGAATATGTTGATGGAGATTGCCCTCTCCCGATGAGAGGAGTGTTGGTGATGACGATGGCGATGATTTCCCCCTCCGGGAGGGAAGTTTCCCTGGCAGAACAGCTCTGCCAAGCCCTAGATTGGATCCGCCAAGGTTCCGCCTCGTGGCGGCGGAGTTTCGTCCAAGAAGATGGCTTCTTATTTTTTTCCCATCAAAATACTTCATATAGCAGAAGATGGCCACCGGAGGGCCACCATGGGGCCCACGAGGTAGGGGGCGCGCCCAGGGGGTAGGGAGCGCCCCCCACCCTCGTGGGCAGGGTGTGGCCCCCCTGGTGAATTTCTTCCGCTGAGTATTTTTATATAATCTGAAAACGTCTTCCGTGAAGTTCCACGACTTTTGGAGCTGTGCAGAATAGGTCTCTAATATTTGCTCCTTTTCCAGCCTAGAATCCCAGCTACCGGCATTCTCCCTCTTTATATAAACCCTGTAAAATAAGGGAGAATAGGCATAAGTATTGTGACATAATATGTAGTAACAGTCCATAATGCAATAAATATCAATATAAAAGCATGATGCAAAATGGACGTATCACCTACTCTCTTCAAGGGTGCCCGTAAGTTCGTCTTATCTTGTGATGAATGTCAAAGGATAGGTAATATAGGTAAGCGTCAAGAAATGCCTATGAATTATTCACTTTCTGTTGAACCATTTGATGTTCGGGGATTTGATTACATGGGACCTTTTCCTTCCTCTAATGGATATACACATATTTTGGTTGTTGTTGATTATGTTACTAAATGGGTAGAAGCTATTCCAACCAGTAGTGATGATCACAACACCTCTATAAAAATGCTTAAGGAAGTTATTTTCCCAAGGTTTGGAGTCCCTAGATATTTAATGATTGATGGTGGTTCACACTTTATTCATGGTGCCTTCCGTAAAATGCTTGACAAGTATGATGTTGACCATAGAATTGCATCACCTTATCATTCTCAGTCTTGTGATCAAGTAGAACTTAGCAATAGAGAAATAAAATTAATTTTGCAAAATACTGTCAATAGGTCCAGGAAGAATTGGTCTAAGAAATTAGATGATGCACTTTGGGCTTATAGAACATCATATAAAAATCCTATGGGTATGTCTCCATATATAATGGTTTATGGAAAAGCTTGTCATTTTCCTCTTGAGTTAGAACATAAAGCATATTGGGAAATCAAAGAACTCAATTATGATTTCAAACTTGCCCGTGAAAAGAGGTTATTTGATATTAGCTCATTAGATGAATGGAGAACCCAAGCTTATGAAAATGCAAAATTATTCAAAGAAAAAGTTAAAAGATGGCATGACAAAAGAATCCAAAAGCGTGAGGTTAAACTCGGAGAATATGTTCTTTTGTACAACTCTCGTTTCAGATTCTTTGCAGGAAAACTCCTCTCAAAATTGGAAGGCCCATATGTCATTGAGCAGGTTTATCGGTCTGGAGCCATCAAAATAAATAATTTCAAAGGTACTAACCCGAAGGTTGTCAATGGGCAACGAATAAAACAATATATCTTAGGTACACCCATTAATGTTGAAAGTAATATTATCCAAACTTTGACACCGGAAGAACACATAAAAGAGTCCTTCCGGAACACTCCAGAATCATGAAAATAAGGAGGTACGTGATACGGTAAGTAAACGGACTCCAAAAAATCAGCAAAAATATTTTTTATCAGTTTTGGAATATTTAAAAATTTAGGAAATAAAGAAACTTCCAGGAAGCATACCCTGGTCGGCACAAGACACCAGGGTGCCCCATGCTTGCCTGGCGCGCCCAGGTGGGTTGTGCCCACCTGGGACACCTTCCATACTCCGTTTTTCTTCCGTATGCTTGTCCTCCAAGATAAAAAAATTATATATACCTCCCGAACTTGTTGATCACCGTATCGCGGAGAAAATCCTCTATTCTCTTTTCTTGTTGTTTCCGGTCAGATTTATCAAGCCAGGCATCATGTCTTCCAGCTCCTCCAACAACATGGAAGAAGATGCTCGGTTAATGAAGATCGAGATGAAGTGGGAGGAGCCCACGGATGCCGTCAAGGGAGACAAGGGCAAGGGACCTACCGTAGATCCATCCCCGGTGGTAGCACAAGCGCTGCTGGCCGAGGAGGAGGAAGACGATATCCTTAAGCCCTACCTTACTCACCTTACTCCCGCTGAGATTAAGGCTTTTCGCGTCATTGAAATAGTTCGCATACAAAATACGTATATCACTCGCAAAAATATTCTGCATCAAGAGCATATCATCCATCTACGGAGCGTCAACCGTCGATTGGAGAATCTCTTGATCCTTAAGGACATGATCGCTTCATCACCAACATCATCTTCTTCACCACCAAAGGAGAATTGAGTATCGGGTATGGGCACTCCCCTTGGCTTCCGCCAGGCTTGGGAGAGGTGCCACGGTATCGGATCATCCCACTATCTATTTGCTTTTACTTATTTTAGTTCGATCTTTTTGGTTTAGATGAATAAAAGTTAGTTCGATCCTTTCTTCCTTGAGAGTTTGCTTAGTGATCTATCCTTGTAATCGTGTGCACGTTATATAATAAAGTTTAGTTTGAGTTTTTGCTTTCATGTTGCAAATTAAAGAAAAGAAATAAGAAAGAGAAAGAGAAAGGAAATAAATAAATAGAAGGAAAGAAATAATGAAAAGATCATATACTAATCCTATGGTAGGTGATGACACCACATAAGGAAAAGTATAAGTAGAAAATTTTATTAGAGATTGACAAACATAGCATTAGTCAATGATGCAACTTATGAAAGAATTAATAAGGGACGCAAAGATTCATATACAAATATACTATCCTAGAAATCTTTTGTGATTGTGAGCCCTCATCAAAATATTATATGCCAAAATTGTTGACTTTGGATAAGGAAGAAAACTTAATGGTTTATGTTTGTTTATATTCACACAGAAGTCATATTTCATAGAACCTTCAACATGTGGTGCTTGCCCCCTATCTTTGCTAGCCAAAAATTCCGCACTAAGTAGAGATACTACTTGTGCATCCAAAAACCCTTAAACCCAAATCTTATTTTCAAGTGTCCACCATACCTACCTAGGGATTGAGCAACATCCCTCAAGTAAGATGTCATTGGTGCAAAAAGGCAATAAAAATTGCTTCTAAATGTGTGAGATCATTTAGTGTAAGAGAAAATTGAGCGTTGCACGAACTTGTGATGGTGAAGAATAAAAGCGACAGACTACACAATAAAGGTCGCTATCACATGGGGCAATGTAATGTGATGTTCTTTGGCACTAAAGGGTTGAGCATACAAACAAATAAGTGCATGGCAAACTCTACTTCCCTCTGTGATGGGCCTATCTTTTACTTTTATGTATTTACTTTTATGCAAAGAGTCAAAGTTTTCCTTCTATTCCTTTTTATTTTTCTCCTTTGGCAAGCATCATGCGGTGAGGAAAGATCTAGGCACATATGTCCAGTTGAATATAGATAGCATGAGTTATTATTGCTTACATCACCCTTGAGGTGAGTACGTTGGGAGGCGAAACTATAAGCCCCTATCTTCTTATGTGTCCGGTTGAAACGTTTTGATCATGTGTATGCGGTGAGTGTTAGCAATCACGGAAGACTATGATGGCTGAGTATGTGGACTTGCCTAAAGGCTCCGATACATGACCCTTCCTGAAAAGATGATGAATTGTAGCTGTAAAATTGACTAAGAACACAGTTTGTTGGTTTTTAATAGAGTTTTTGCTTTATTCTTCGATTGTGTGATGAATTGTTACTTATTCATGAGAAGTATATGATAAAAGTTCTATGATAAAAGTCTAACGTTCAATTTTGTTGTTGTGATAATAATCAACATGATGCTTCTATGCCCATATTTTGTTTTTATCGACACCTCTCTCTCTCAAAGCATGTGGACTGTTTTCCGATTTCGGTTTTCGCTGGAGGACAAGCGAGGTGTAAGCTTGGGGGAGTTGATACGTCCATTTTGCATCATGTTTTCTTACTATTATTTAAAATGTTTTTATCCATAATAATGCCTTTTGGAGTAATTCTAATGCCTTTTCTCTCATAATATGCAAGGTATACACAAAGAGGGAGAATTCTGGCAGCTAGAAATCTGGACCTGAAAAAGCTACATCAGGCTACCTATTCTGCACAACTCCAAATGAGCTGAAACTTCATGAGGATTTTTATGGAATATTTGAGAATTATTGGAGCAAATAACTACTAGAGGGCCCCACCGGGTGGGCACAACCCACATTAGCGCACCAGGGAGCCCAGGCGCGCCCCAGTGGGTTGTGCTCACCCAGGCCCACCTTCGGTGCCCATCTTCTGGTATGTAAGTCATTTTGACATAGAAAAAATAAAGAGAGGACTTTTGGGATGGAGCACTGCCGCCTCGAGGAGGAACCTGGGAAGGAGCACTTTTGCCCCCGGCGGAGCGATTCTGCCGGGGGAACTTCCCTCCCGGAGGCGGAAATCATCGTCATCATCATCACGAACAACTCTCCCATCTTGGGGAGGGCAATCTCCATCAACATCTATAGCAGAACCATCTCCTCTCAAACCCTAGTTCATCTCTTGTGTTCAATCTTGTTACCGGAACTATAGATTGGTGCATGTGGGTGACTAGTAGTGTTGATTACATCTTGTAGTTGATTACTATATGGTTTATTTGGTGGAAGATTATATGTTCAGATCCAATATGCTATTTAATACCCCTCTGATCTTGAGCATGATTATCATTTGTGAGTAATTACTTTTGTTCTTGAGGTCACAGGAGAAATCATGTTGCATGTAATCATGTGAACTTGATACGTGTTTGATATTTTGATAGTATGTATGTTGTGATTCCCTTAGTGGTGTCATGTGAACATCAACTACATGACACTTCACCATATTTGGGCCTAAGGTAATGCATTGTGGAGTAGCAATTAGATGATGGGTTGCGAGAGTGACAGAAGCTTAAACCCTAGTTTATGCGCTATTCCGTAAGGGGCCGATTGGACCCAAAAGTTTAATGCTATGGTTAGAATTTATTCTTAATTCTTTTCTCGTAGTTGCGGATGCTTGCGGGAGGGTTAATCATAAGTAGGAGGTTTTTTCAAGTAAGAACAGCACCTAAGCACTGGTCCACCCACATATAAAATTATCAAAGTACCAAACATGAATTAAGCCAACATGATGAAAGTGACTAGATGAAATTCCCGTGTACCCTCAAGAACGCTTTGCTTATCATAAGAGACCGTTTTGGCATGTCCTTTGCCTCAAAAGGATTGGTATACCTTGCTACACTTTTGTTACTACTATCGTTACTTGCTCGTTACAAATTACCTTGCTATCAAACTACTCTGCTACTTACAATTTCAACACTTGCAGACATTACCTTGTTGAAAACCACTTGTCATTTCCTTGTACTGCTCGTTGGGTTCGACACTCTTACTTATCGAAAAGAGCTACAATCGATCCCCTATACTTGTGGGTCATCATATATGTCGGCCAGTAGTTCACATCCCTTCTCCTTATAGATGCATCTTAAAGAAACGACGTCTGGACGCCTCCGATAGAGCTCACCGTCCTGGATGCAGTATGCAGTATGTCGGCATTCTAGGAACGGGGGTCCCCAGACTTGCCTGCCTGCGGCCCGTGGCGTGGCGGAGCCGGTAGGCCATATGGCCCGTCTTCACCAACAAAGCATCCAAGACCCTCGCGAGGGGCCAAGCCTTGCGAGGCGGACGATGCAACACCTCCTCTGGAGTGGCCTAGCTAGGCAGGCTCACGAGGAGCGAAGATATCAAGACAAGGCGAACCTCACGAGGCTCTCGTGATGTGAGCCATGACGATCGGCACCAGGCGGGCGCCAGCACGCGCAACGTCCTTGTTTCCTCTTTGGTGCAAATGGGGCAAGCGCTGATAACCCACAAGTATAGGGGATCGCAATAGTTTTCGAGGGTAGAGTATTCAGCCCAAATTTATTGATTCAACACAAGGGGAGCCAAAGAATATTCTCAAGTATTAGCATCTGAGTTGTCAATTCAACCACACCTGGAAACTTAATATCTGCAGCAAAGTTTTTAGTAGCAAAGTAATATGATAGTGGTGTTAACGGTAGCAAAAGGTAACAGTAGTAAAAGTAATGTTTTTGGTATTTTGTAGTGATGATAGCAATAGCAACGGAAAAGTAAAGAAGCGAAGAACAATATATGAAAAGCTCGTAGGCAATGGATCGGTGATGGAGAATTATGCCGGATGCGGTTCATCACGTAACAGTCATAACCTAGGGTGACACATAACTAGCTCCAGTTCATTGATATAATGTAGGCATGTATTCCGAATATAGTCATACGTGCTTATGGATAAGAACTTGCATGCCATCTTTTGTCCTACCCTCCCGTGGCAGCGGGGTCCTTACGAAAACTAAGGGATATTAAGGCCTCCTTTTAATAGAGAACCGGAACAAAGCATTAACACATAGTGAATACATGACCTCCTCAAACTACGGTCATCACCGGTAAGTATCCCGATTATTGTCACTTCGGGGTTAACGGGTCATAACACATAATAGGTGACTATAGACTTGCAAGATAGGATCAAGAACACTCATATATTGATGAAAACATAATAGGTTCAGATCTGAAATCATGGCACTCGGGCCCTAGTGACAAGCATTAAGCATAGCAAAGTCATAGCAACATCAATCTCAGAACAAAGTGGACACTAGGGATCAAACCCTAACAAAACTAACTCGATTACATGATAGATCCCATCCAACCCATCACCATCCAGCAAGCCTACGATGGAATTACTCACGCACGGCAGTGAGCATCATGAAATTGGTGATGGAGGATGGTTGATGATGATGATGGCGACGGATTCCCCTCTCCGGAGCCCCGAACAGACTCCAGATCAGCCCTCCCGAGAGGTTTTAGGGCTTGGCGGCGGCTCCGTATCGTAAAACGCGATGATTTCTTCTCTCTGATTTTTTTCTCCCCAAAACTCAATATATGGAGGTGGAGTTGGAGTCGGAGAGGCAACAGGGGGCCCACGAGGTAGGGGGCGCACCCTAGGGGGGCAGGCGCGCCCCCACCCTCGTGGCAAGGTGGTGCCCCCCCTGGACTTCATCTTTGGCAGGTATTTTTCTTATTTTCTGAAAAAGTGTCTCCATGAAGTTTCAGGTCATTCCGAGAACGTTTGCTCCTGCACATAAATAACACCATGGTAATTCTGCTGAAAACGGCGTCAGTCCGAGTTAGTTCCATTCAAATCATGCAAGTTAGAGTCCAAAACAAGGGCAAAAGTGTTTGGAAAAGTAGATACGTTGGAGACGTATCAACTCCCCCAAGCTTAAACCTTTGCTTGTCCTCAAGCAGTTCAGTTGACAAACTAAAAATGATAAAGAAAAACTTTTACAAACTCTGTTTGCTCTTGTTGTTGTAAATATGTAAAGCCAGCATTCAAGTTTTCAGCAAAGATTATAACTAACCACATTTGCAATAACGCGTAGGTCTAAAGTTTACTCATATCAATAGCATGATCAACTAGCGAGCCATAATAATAAAACTTGGATGACAACACTTTGTCAAAACAATCATAATATGATATAACAGGATGGTATCTCGCTAGCCCTTTCTGAGACCGCAAAACATAAATGGAGAGCACCTTTAAAGACCAAGGACTGACTAGACATTGTAATTCATGGTAAAAGAGATCCAGTCAAGTCATACTCAATGTGAACTAACAATAATGAATGCAAATGACAGCGGTGCTCTCCAACTGGTGCTTTTTAATAAGAGGATGATGACTCGGCATAAAAGTAAATAGATAGGCCCTTCACAGAGGGAAGCAGGGATTTGTAGAGGTGCCAGAGCTCGGTTTTGAAACAAAGGTGAATAATATTCTGAGCGGTATACTTTCATTGTCAACATAACAACCAAGAGATGGCGATATCTTCCATGCTACACACATTATAGGCGGTTCCCAAATAGAATGGTAAAGTTTATACTCCCCCTTCCACCACAAGCATCAATCCATGGCTTTCTTTAAACAACAAGTGCTTCCAACTAACAAGAGTCCCAGGGGGAGTTTTTTTGCAATTATTTTGACTTAGTTTGCATAAAGCATGGGACTGGGCATCCCGGTGACCAGCCATTTATCTCGTGAGTGAGGAGCGGAGTCCACTCCTCTTGAGAATAACCCGCCTAACATGGAAGATACAGACAGCCCTTGTTGATACATGAGCTATTCGAGCATACAAAACAGGATATTTATTTGAAGGTTTAGAGTTTGGCACATACAAATTTACTTGGAACGGCAGGTAGATACCGTATATAGGTAGGTATAGTGGACTCATATGGAATAACTTTGGGGTTTAAGGATTTGGATGCACAAGCAGTATTCCCGCTTAGTACAGGTGAAGGCTAGCAAAAGACTGGGAAGCGACCAGCTAGAGAGCGACAACAGTCATGAACATGCATTAAAATTAATCAACACTGAATGCAAGCATGAGTAGGATATAATCCACCATGAACATAAATATCGTGAAGGCTATGTTGATTTTGTTTCAACTACATGCGTGAACATGTGCCAAGTCAAGTCACTTAAATCATTCAGAGGAGGATACCACCTATCATACCATATCATAACCATTTTAATAGCATGTTGGAACGCAAGGTAAACCATTATAACTCATAGCTAATCAAGAATGACGCAAGAAACTATGATCTCTAGTTGTCATTGCAAACATGTTTATTCTTAATAGGCTGAATCAGGAACGATGAACTAATCATAATTACAAAAACAAAAGAGGTCGAGTTCATACCAGCTTTTCTCATCTCAGCCAGTCCATCATATAACATCATAATTGCCCTTCACTTGCATGACCGAACGATGTGAATAATAATAATAGTGCATGTGCATTGGACTAAGCTGGAATCTGCAGGCATTCAATAAACAGGAGAAGACATGGCAATATGGGCTCTTTTTGTCAGATCAACAATAATGCATATAAGAGCCACTTCAACAGTTTAATTATGGTCTTCTCCTATCGACCCCCAAAGAAAAGAAAAGAAATAAAACTATTTACACGGGAAAACTCCCAACAAGCAAAAGAAGAACCGGAAATATTTTTGGGTTTTCTTTTTAATTACTACTACAAGCATGGAAAGTAAATTAATTAAAAGCTACAACTAATTTTTTGGGTTTTTCCTAAGGTTTATTAAACACACAAGAAGAAAGCATAAAAAGGAAAGTAAACTAGCATGGATTATACAATGAAAAGGTATGAGCACCAACATCTAGCAATGAGTGTGTGAACATAAATGTAATGTCGGTGAGAAATACGTACTCCCCCAAGCTTAGGCTTTCGGCCTAAGTTGGTCTATGGCCACTGCTGGCCTGACGGATATCCATAATAATAGTTGGGGTCATACTGTGATGCAGCAGCTATCGCCTGCTGAGCTGTAGTGTGGCGACGAGTGGCCTCCTCTCTCCTCTCGTACTCATCTGCCTCCTCTCTGGTAATAGTATATCCTCCTCTTGCCTGATAATCAAAGAAGACAGGAGTAGGGAGAGTAATACAGACAACACGGTGTCTGTCAAAGATTGGTCGATACTGGAGAGGTGATTCATTCCTCTCGACAAACCGGTGGTGAACCATAGCATTAAAATCTAGATAGGCAGGAGGTAATTCAATATCATCTTCGCGTACATCTATACCAAGAAAATTAGCTATGCGGGTTGCATAAATTCCACCAAAGAAATCTCCATTACATCTATTAAGATGCAACCTACGTGCAACAATGGCTCCCAAATTATATGATTTGTCTCCTAATACAGCACTCCTAAGAATACTAAGATCGGAGACACACATGTGACATGCCTCATCCTTACCATTTATGCATCTACCTATGAAGAGAGCAAAATAATGTATAGAAGGAAAGTGAATGCTCCCTATGGTAGCTTGTGTAATATCTCTAGATTCTCCTATAGTTATATTAGCAAGAAAACCTCTAAATTCACATTTGCGAGGATCCCTTATACTACCCCATTGTGGAAGTTTGCATGCAGTGGTAAAATCCTCTAAGTCCATGGTATAAGATTTATCATAAAGATCAAACAGGACAGTTGGAGAATTACGTGAAGTTGAAAATTCAAACCTCCTCACAAAGGAGCTACTGAGCTCATGATACTGACTGCACTTCTCTTCCTCGAAGCTCACGAGATCAGCGTTACGCAAATATGCGTTGAATTCTTCTTTTATTCCCGCTCGATCCATAAAATTTTCAGAAGGCCACTCACAAGGACGCACTGGAGCGTCTCTTGGTGGCTCTTCGTCAGCATCACGCATTGCAAGCGTGGGTCCTTGCTTCCTTGAAAAACCACCTTGGAACATTTTCCTAAGAATTTTTCTTCCTCTGAAAAATTCTGAAAATTTTTAGTAACTTCAAAATAAAAGTAAACCAAACTCAATAATATTGATAGCAACTACTCCTACAAAGTGCCCAGGGCCTATATCATGCATCAAGACTACTTTTGACCATATAAATTTGACATGCAAGCTCAAGAACAAGGTCACCTAAGCAGCAAAAATTTGCAATGAATAAAGCACTAGAACGAAAACTAATTGGACCAATGGAGGAGTCACATACCAAGGAACAATCTCCCCAAGCAGTTTTGTCAGAGGTGCTTTGAGCAAGGAGATCAAAATGGGAGCAAAACGAGCTTGGACTCGGGTTTGAGCTGGTTATTCGTGTTTGGGGGAGGAAGAAGGAGTTTATGGGTGAAAGGATAAGTGGAGGAGGGCCACGGTGGGCCCATGAGGCAGGGGGTGCGCCCTAGGGGGGTGGGCGTGCCCTCCACCCTCATGGGTAGGTGGTTGGCCCCCCTAATGTGTTCTCAGTTCCATAAATCCTCAAATATTCTAGAAAAAATCATATTTAATTTTCAGGTCATTTGGAGAACTTTTATTTTCGAGGTATTTTTATATTGCACGGATAATCAGATAACAGACAGAAAAATATCTATTATTATTTTATTTAATATAAATAACAGAAAGTAAAAGTGGGGTACAGAAGGTTGTGCCTTCTAATTTCATCCATCTCATGATCATCAAAAGGAATCCAATAACAAGGTTGATCAAGTCTTATTAACGAACTCATTCCGAATAACATGGAACCGGAGAAATTTCGAATAACACTACGTTACCTCAACGGGGATATACACATCCCCAATAATAAGAATATCATATTTCTTCTTGACAATAGGAAGAGGAAATTCAAAACCTCCAAATATAATCGATGGAATTTTTCCAATAGAATTGATACTATGAACTTGAGGTTGTTTCCTCAGAAAGTGTACCGTATGCTCATTACCATTAACATGAAAAGTGACATTGCCTTTAGTGCAATCAATAATAGCCCTTGCAGTATTCAAAAAGGGTCTTCCAAGAATAATAGACATACTATCGTCCTCGAGGATATCAAGAATAACAAAGTCCGTTAAAATAGTAACATTTGCAACTACAACAGGCACATCCTCACAAATACTGACAGGTATAGCAGTTGATTTATCAGCCATTTGCAAAGATATTGCAGTAGGTGTCGACTTATGCAAATCAAGTCTACGATATAAAGAGAGAGGCATAACACTAACACCGGCTCCAAGATCACATAAAGCAGTTTTAACATAGTTTCTTGTAATAGAGCATGGTATAGTAGGTACTCCTAGATCTCCAAGTTTCTTTGGTATTCCACCCTTAAAAGTATAATTAGCAAGAATGGTGGAAATTTCAGCTTCCGGTATCTTTCTTTTATTTGTAATAATATCTTTCATGTACTTAGCATAAGGATTAGTTTTAAGCATATCAGTTAATCGCATACGCAAAAAGATAGGTCTAATCATTTCAGCAAAGCGCTCAAAATCCTCATCATCCTTTTTCTTGGATGGTTTGGGAGGAAAAGGCATGGGTTTCTGAACCCAAGGCTCTCTTTCTTTACCGTGTTTCCTAGCAACGAAGTCTTTCTTATCATAACGTTGATTCTTTGATTGTGGGTTATCAAGATCAATAGTAGGTTCAATTTCTATGTCATTATCATTACTAGTTGAGCATCATCATGAACATTATTATTAACATTATCACTAGTTTTAGGTTCATTACCTGATTGAGTTTCAGATCAGAAATAGAAATATCATTTGGATTCCCAGGTGTTTCAACAATAGGATCACTAGAAGCATGCAAAGTCTTATCATTTTTCTTTTTCTTCTTTTTAGAAGAACTATGTGCATCTATATTATTTCTCTGAGAATCTTGCTCAATTCTCTTAGGGTGGCCTTCAGGATACCAAGGTTCCTGAGTCATTCTACCAGTTCTAGTAGCCACTCTAATAACATAATCATTATCTTTACTATTCAATTCATTAGAAAATCATTTTGAGCTTTAAGTACTTGTTCTACTTGAGTGGTAACCATAGAAGCATGTTTACTAATAAGTTTAAGTTCACCCTTGACATTAGCCATATAATCACCCAAGTGTCCAAGCATATTTGAATTATATTTTAATTGTCTACCAAAATAAGCATTAAAGTCTTCTTGCTTAGCCATAAATTAATCAAACTCATCTAAGCATGGGCTAGCAATTTTAGTAAATGGGATTACATCTTTATCATATCTATAGAGAGAATTTACCTTTACTACCTGTGTCGGGTTATCAAGACCATGATTTTCTTCAATAGGTAAAGGATTAAGATTATATGTTTCTTCAACAGGCGGTAAATTAAGACTATGTATTTCTTCAATAGGAGGTAAATTATTAACATCTTCATCTTTAATACCTTTTTCTTTCATAGATTTCTTTGCCTCTTGCATATCGTCAGGAATGAGAAATAGAATACCCCTCTTCTTCGGAGTTGGTTTAGGAATAGGCTCAGGAATTGGCTCCAGAGGTGTGCAATTATTTTCATTTGTCAACATATTATTCAATAGAATTTCAGCTTCATCCGGTGTTCTTTCCCTGAAAACAGAACCAGCACAACAATCCAGGTAATCTCTGGAGGCATCGGTTAGTCCATTATAAAAGATATCAAGTATTTCATTTTTCTTAAGAGGATGATCAGGCAAAGCATTAAGTAATTGGAGAAGCCTCCCCCAAGCTTGTGGGAGACTCTCTTCTTCAATTTGCACAAAATTATATATTTCCCTTAAAGCAGCTTGTTTCTTATGAGCAGGTAAATATTTAGCAAAGAAGTAATAAATCATATCCTAGGGACTACGCACACAACCAGGATCAAGAGAATTAAACCTTATCTTAGCATCACCCTTTAATGAGAACAGAAATATTTTAAGGATATAAAAGTAGCGAGTTCTCTCATCTTTAGTGAATAGGGTAGCTATATCATTTAGTTTAGTAAGATGTGCCACAACAGTTTCAGATTCATAACCATGAAAAGGATCAGATTCAACCAAAGTAATTATATCAGGATCAACAGAGAATTCATAATCCTTATCAGTAACAAAGATAGGTGAAGTAGCAAAATCAGGGTCAGATTTCATTCTATCATTCAGAGATTGCTTACTCCATTTAGCTAATAATTTTTTAAGTTTAGTTCTATTTCTGCAAGCTAAAATAGCTAAAGAAGCATCTTGATAAAAAACATAACCCTTAGGAATGGCAAGTGGTTCTTCATCATCACTTTCATCAGTATCATCAGATTCAATATTTTCAAGTTCTCTAGCCCTAGCAAGTTGTTCATCGAGAAAATCACTAAGTGGCATAGTGGTATCAGGCATAGAGGTTGTTTCATCATAAGTATCACGCATAGCAGAAGTGGCATCATCAATAACATGCGACATATCAGAACGAATAGCAGAAGCAGGTGTAGGTGTCGCAAGCTTACTCAAAACAGAAGGTGAATGAAGTGCAGAGCTAGATGGCAGTTCCTTACCTCCCCTCGTAGTTGAGGGATAGATCTTGGTTTTTGGATCTCTCAAGTTCTTCATAATGATAAGCAGATATGTATCCCAAGTGACTCAAAGAATAGAGCTATGCTCCCCGGAAACGATGCCATAAAATAGTCTTGATAACCCACAAGTATAGGGGATCACAACAGTTTTCGAGGGTAGAGTATTCAACCCAAATTTATTGATTCAACCCAAGGGGAGCCAAAGAATATTCTCAAGTATTAGCAGCTGAGTTGTCAATTCAACCACACTTGGAAACTTAATATCTGCAACAAAGTGTTTAGTAGCAAAGTAATATGATAGTGGTGATAACAGTAGCAAAAGGTAACCGTAGTAAAAGTATTGTTTTTGGTATTTTGTAGTGATGATAGCAATAGCAACGGAAAAGTAAAGAAGCGAAGAACAATATATGAAAAGCTCATAGGCAATGGATCGGTGATGGAGAATTATGCCGGATGCGGTTCATCATGTAACAGTCATAACCTAGGGTGACACATAACTAGCTCCAGTTCATTGATATAATGTAGGCATGTATTCCGAATATAGTCATACATGCTTATGGAAAAGAACTTGCATGACATCTTTTGTCCTACCCTCCCGTGGCAGCGGAGTCCTTACGAAAACTAAGGGATATTAAGGCCTCCTTTTAATAGAGAACCGGAACAAAGCATTAACACATAGTGAATACATGAACTCCTCAAACTACGGTCATCACCGGTAAGTATCCCAATTATTGTCACTTCGGGGTTAACGGATCATAACACATAATAGGTGACTATAGACTTGCCACCTCGCCAAGACCGCGCGTTGCCTGCAGTGGTGCAGCGCGGACCTCGCCAAGATCAAGCTCCGCCTCCGAAGCGGGCCCCGGCAACCACGGCCGGTTGCCGCGCGTTCACCCCTGAGCTACGTAGCGTTGCCTGGCCAGGCAAGTTCAAGCCAGATCTGCCTCCTCAGTACGACGGCACCGCCAACCCTGCGGAGTTCCTGGAGCTCTATGAGTTGAGCATCGAAGCGGCCAACGGCGACGAAAAAGTCATGGCGAACTGGTTCCCCATGGCTGTCAAGGATGGGGCCCGCTCCTGGCTCCTGAACCTGTAGCACGGCTCAATCTCCTCCTGGGACGAGATGTGCGACCGCTTCGTCGCCAACTTCCAGGGCACTCGTGACTGCCCACCGGTCGCGGGCGATCTACGCCGCATCAAGCAACAGCCAGGAGAGACCCTCCATAAGTACATCCAGCGCTTCAACAACACCCGCCTCAGGATCCCAAGGTCACGGACGAAGCCATCATCTCCGCGCTCTCAGATGGCGTCCGTGACGTCAAGATGAAGGAAGAGCTGGCTATCCACGAAGAGCTTTGCACATCTCAGGAGCTGTTTAACCTGGCGAACAGGTGCGCAAGAGCTGAGGAGGGGCGCCTCTCTCTCCTTGAGCTGCCAACTGCAGGAATGGAGGAGAAGAAGCTCAAGGCCAAAGATGTGAAGCGCAAAGAGGCAGTACTGCTCGCAGCAGAGCCTGACACCAAGCGAGGCAGAGATCAGCCCGAGTCATCCAAGAACGGCCGTCCATTCTGCGCCTTCCACAATCTGAACACCAACAACACCAACGACTGTCAAGAACTCAGAACCAATCAGGAAGCACGCTTCGGTCAACGCCCCGAGCGCAACGACCGGGGCTACGGCCACGGAGGAAGACGTGGAGGCGGATGCTGGGACGACCGTGGCCCGCGCCAGGAGTGGCGTGACCGGCCTCGTGAGGACCACTGGCAGGACCAACCTCGCGAGGGCGCCTGGAGGGACCCGCCTCATGAGGATTGCCCCCAAGGCAACGCTGGTCTTCCCCCGTTGTCGCCGCCAAGAAGGAACGATGACCACCACCAGGACGAGGGGGTTGGGGGCTTCCAAGAGCCATGTGCGGTCGCTTGCATCTTGAGCGGTGCCCATGCCCCAGCCTCTTAGCGCATCTTCAAACAGTTCACTCGCGAGGTGAATGCGGCGCTCCCCAAGCTCGAGGCCACGCACCTGCTCAGGTGGTCCTACTGCGCCATCACCTTCAACTCGGCCGACCAGCTCAAGTGCGCAGCCACCGCTGGCACACTCCCTATGCTGTGCTCCCTAGTCATCAACAATGTGCAAGTCACCAAGACTCTCATCGACAGCGGCGCAGGGCTCAAAGTCATGTCCGTCGACACGTTCGACAACCTCCAAGTGCCCTATGAGCAGCTCCAGCCAACCAAGCCTTTCTCGGGAGTAACTGACGGTTCCACCACACCGATAGGGCAAGTCCGCCTGCCTGTCACCTTCGGGGAGCGCAAGAACTACTGCACCGAGCTCATCGACTTCGACATCGCGCACATCCGCCTGCCGTACAATGTTATCCTCGGGTATCCAGCCCTGGCCAAGTTCATGGTAGTCACTCACCACGGCTACAATGTTCTCAAGATGCCAGGAAGCGGGGGAATCATCACGATCCCATGTGAAGAAAGGGATGCGGTGTGCTCCCTTGAGCGCGCCTTCCAAGCCGCGGCAATCGACGACCCTGACAGCAGAAGTGAAGGCCCTCCGGGGACCATCCCCAAGGAGAAGCTGCCGCGCCGCGCAGGACCCCAAGAAGATGGTGTCGCATCAGGAACCTCGTCAGGATCAGCGCCTGCTCCAGGGGCACCTCCCTCCACCGCATAGGAAAGCGCGCTCGGTGCCCTCCTCGGGCAGGGCTCGGGGGCTCTCTTCTGGAGAGCCTCATACATTGCCGATCTCACGAGGGAGGCGCTTGGGCACCACGTGGAAGCGTGCTTCACGGCACACCTTCCTCAGGAGAGCGCAGGGCAAGGAGTGCCCACCACCCAGGAGTTCATCACCAATACCACCCAAGAGCTACAAGACGCGAGAGCCATGCATGGCGACAGCCGCTCGCCGAGCACGGCTCACCATCCAGGCGAGGGTGCTGAATTGCGCATCTGCATCGACATCCCAGGGCTCAACAAGGCCGCATCTCAGGAACGCTTCTGGCCATCACGTGCGGGCCACTGTGAGGGTCCACCACACAGCTATGTTCACATGCCCTTCGGCTTGCCGAGCATGGCGTCGGCCTATTAGCGCAACATGCGGCAAGTCCTGGCGGCTCAGGAGGCTAGGTTCCACGCTGTTCTACAAGAGATGGCGACGGTCTTCAGGGAACCTCCTGAGCCCCCGGAGCCTCCCGAGTCTCAGGGTCTCGGTGGCTCATGAGAGGTCATTCCTTCGACGCGTGGCTTCAGCTGCACCAACTCTACTTCGTCTACAGAACCAGGTGACACCTTCCAAGTTCATTTAAGCTAGGAGCGCCCCTTGGGCTGCACTATTCCCGGGCCACATGGGCCCGTCCCTGTGGCATGTATCCCTTTTGCTTGTGTCTCTAGCTTACCTTGTTGGGGGCGCCCCTCGGGCTGCATCATCCCCATGCCGCTCGGGCCAGACCCAGTGGCATGTATCTTCCTGTATTTATCCAAGTCGATATGCTCTTCATGCTTAACCTGCCAACTGCTATCACCTGCTCGATCATCGCCTCCCTCAGGGCCTCTACACAGGCATGGCGCTGGTGCATGGGTCCGTCCCTGCCACGATCGACAAATCTGAGTGGTCGAGCTCTGGCTCGCGGCATGCGTCGTGCACGTCACCTCACCAGGCCCTCAGTGCATTCACTTCATCCGGACCAACCAGCGGCAGGCAGGCAGCAGTAACGGCAAACCGTGTTTCTTCTTGTGCCTGTCCATAGGGACCCAGCGGGGAGGATAGCAGGCGGCACCACGAGTTTCCTTTTCTCTCGTGCGATTTGCTTGCACGTTAAAAGGGGGGCTCCTGAGCATCGCGACTCGGGAGCTCTTACTTGCTCTCCAGCCCTCACCCCTGGCCTTGACCATGGCATCGCGACCTGACATACCAGTGGCGGCTGAGCTCGCTCGAGGGCCGGGACCTAAGGACGTAGAGCACTAAGAAGAGCTCAGGAGAAGGAAAACTCATACGGACCGGCCTAACTATGTCGTGAAAGTTGGCGCGCAGCTCTAGCGCAACATCAGGAATCACCGCGAAGTCAGCAAGATAAGTCTCGCCCTCGGTCGGCTAAATATTTGGGCCTAATAGTCGCTCACGCCATGTCGCAAACCCGTTGCGGCCAAGTCATCTTCCTTTCTTTCCTTACGATGGCTGCTTGGGCGCTAAGGGGGACCTCCTGAGCATGGCGCCTCAGGGGCTCTTACTGGACCTCGGGCCACGCACCTCTTGGCCTTGACCACGGCATCACGACCTGGCATACCAGCGACGGCTGTAGCCGCCTTGGGACTGGGACCCGTCAGCGTAGAGCAACAAGATATCGCAAGGAAAGAAAGGGGAGACCAAGCCTTAACGGGACATGCGTTCATCGAATCTTCATAACAAGGAAAATAAGTACAAAGGCATTGCAGATCCTTACATGCCCCCACGGGGTGATTCATGATTCTTCGCAGGAAACAATTGCTGATGCTAAGGGGAATCCTATCTACATCCTCCCGTGGTGGACGCCATCATCAACAGTGGGCCACGGGAGGCCGGCGCCAACCCCATCAAGATCAGCAGCGGCGGCTAGACACCGCAGCCCTGCTCGGGGCGCGGCGAGAGCTCGGGGGGACGTAGCTGTCGTCGCTCGTCTCCGGAGTCTCGTAGAGCTCAAGAGAGCTGCTGGACTCCCAAGGGCTACCGCTGCTAGAGTGGTCGCGAGCGGAGCGCGCATCAGCCTCGTGCTCCCCTCCAGAGCAGCACTCCAGGCGGTGGCCCTCGGTGTCGAAGACCATGAAGAGAAGCGTGGAGGCACCGTCGTACTCGAAGTGGATCGCGAGGGCGCCCCTTGCGCGACAGACCCGTGCGACCTCGCCCCAGCCGCGAGTCATGAAGATCTTGCCAGTAGGGACCGCATCGATCTTCGCTCTGATTGCCGGAGCGCCGCAATCGGCATGCTGCAGCTAGAGCTCGAGAGGCCCCCTCGGCGGCATCACGTCGGAGAAGAACCATGGGAAGCGGATCCAGGAGTTCGGAGGTGTCGGCGCCCACAGCACCAACTCGCGCGAGGAGTCCACGGCGTGTACGGCACGCGTCGCCATGGCGCGGCGACCCCGGACGCGGCGTGGGTGGCATTGCTCGTCACTTCGTCCTCCCGAGCCCATGGCTTGGGCGTACAGGGGTAGCGGGTACCCGGTGGAGGTCGCTCGCACAAAGGCCTCACCACCACCTGCATCACCGCTTTGTCATGGCGATGGATTGATCTCTTCTTCGGCGAGTGAGGGAGTCCTGGATTAGGGGGTATCCGGACAGCCGGATTATATCGTTTGGCCGGACGGTTGGACTATGAAGATACAAGATTGAAGACTTCGTCTCGTGTCCGGATGGGACTCTACTTGGCGTGGAAGGCAAGCTAGGCAATACGGATATGTATATCTCCTCCTTTGTAACCGACCTTGTGTAACCCTAGCCCCCTCCGGTATCTATATAAACCGGAGGGTTTCAGTCCGTAGGATAACATACAATCATACCATAGGCTAGCTTCTAGGGTTTAGCCTCTCCGATATCTTGGTAGATCAACTCTTGTAATACTCATATCATCAAGAATAAATCAAGAGGACGTAGGGTTTTACCTCCATCAAGAGGGCCCGAACCGGGGTAAAACATCGTGTCCCCTGCCTCCTATTACCATCCGCCTTAGACGCACAGTTCGGGACCCCCTACCCGAGATCCGTCGGTTTTGACACTGACATTGGTGCTTTCATTGAGAGTTCCTCTGTGTCGTCGCCGTTAGGCTTGATGGCTCCTACGATCATCAATAGCGATGCGGTCCAGGGTGAGACTTTTCTCCCCGGACAGATCTTTGTGTTCGGCGGCTTCGCACTGCGGGCCAACTCGCTGGGCCATCTGGAGCAGATCAAAAGTTACGCCCCTGGCCACCAGGTCAGGTTTGGAAGCTTAAACTACACGGCCTATATCCGTGGAGACTTGATATTCGACGGATTCGAGCCCCTGCCTTGTGCGCCACGCGGCCATGATGAGTACGATTTAGCTCTACTATCGGGCCGTATTCAGGAGATCGCACCGGCAGCCGCTCCGACCCTCAATTCCGAGCCAGTTTCGCCATCCATGGACGGGTGGATAGACCCTGTCACGGAGGCCGTACCCTCTGCAGCGATCGAGCCGAATATCAACCTTATCCTTCACGAGAGTCGTGTTGCCAAACTGCCAGATCCTTCTCCGGCCACGGACTCCGAACCGCCTGCGCCGGTTCCTATCAAATCCGATTGGGCGTCGATCATGGAGTTCACCTCCGCGGATATTTTTCAGCACTTGCCCTTCGGCGACATACTGAACTCATTAAGGTCTCTTTCCTTATCAGGAGGATCCTGGCCGAACTACGTCCGATAGGATTGGAATGCGGATGACGAAGAAATTCATCGCCCACCCACCACCCACTTAGTAGCCACTGTCGATGACTTAACCGACATGCTCGACTTCGACTCCGAAGACATCGACGGTATGGACGACGATGCGGGAGTCGAAGAGGAACCACTGGCCACCGGGCACTGGACAGCCACCTCATCACATTATGTATACATGGTGGACACACCCAAAGAAAATAATGATGAGGAACGGAAGGACGCAGCGAAGGGTGGTTCCCTCGAGCAGCAGTCAAAGCGGCGGCGTAAACGCCGCTCCAAATCCCGCCTCAGCAGAAATGACGATCACATAGACCCAGCATTAGAGTAGGGTGAACCATTGCCCGACCATGGCAACACGGAAAATCAAGTCGAACAACCCAACCCCGTCGAAGATAACAGTTCGGACGACATCACACCGGACAGGCACCAGGAGCAACATAATGCCCACCAAAGGCTTATTGCCATGGCGAGGAGTCTAAAAAAATAGAAGCAAAGGCTCAAGGCTGCACAAGACACACTCAAAATCAAATGGAGCAAAGTACTCAACACAGCAGCGAAGTACGGCAGTAATCGCCACACCAAGAGCTATACGAAGCGAAAGTTGCTACCTGAATTCGATGAGGAGGCCTTAGATCCTCCACAATTAAAAAATAAAACGGCCACCTGGTCGGATAGACGACCTCATAGCCAACATAAATCGGCAATCAATGCCGCACATAAACCAGTACGCGATCCACGTAAGGGCTCGCATCAAAAGGACGGCGCAACCAGATCCATCTATGGACCACGCAAGCGTGCTCCAACATACAATGCGACACAACAAACATCTGAATACCACGGTACACGCAAATACAGGGGTGCCGCACACCCTCTATGTTTCACCGACGAGGTGCTGGATCATGAATTCCCAGAGGGATTCAAACCCGTAAACATAGAGGCTTACAACGGAACAACAGACCCTGGAGTCTGGATTGAGGACTATATCCTCCATATTCATTTGGCTCGAGGAGATGATCTCCACGCCATCAAGTACTTACCCCTCAAGCTCAAAGGACCAGCTCGGCACTGGATCAAAAGCCTCCCCGAAAGCTCCATTGGAAGCTGGGAAGAGCTCGAAGACGCTTTTCGGGCGAATTTTCAAGGGACTTATGTCCGACCTCCGGATGCGGACGATTTGAGTCATATAACTCAACAGTCCAGAGAGTCAGCCCGAAAGCTTTGGAACAGGTTTCTTACTAAAAAGAACCAAATAGTCGACTGTTTGGACGCCGAGGCCTTGGCAGCCTTTAAGCACAGCGTCCGAGACAAATGGCTTGCCAGGCACCTCAGCCAAGAAAAGCCGAGAACAATGGCAGCATTAACAAGCCTCATGACCCACTTTTGCGCGGATGAGGACAGCTGGCTAGCCCGATGCAGCACCGGCGACCCAAGTACATCTGAAGTTAGAGATGGAAATGAGAAATCACGACGCAACAAAAATAATAAGCGCCGGAATAAAGAAGACAGCCCGAAGAGCACGGCGGTAAACGCCGGGTTTAGAAGCTCTCGGCCAGGTCAGCAAAAGCCGCCCCCTAAAGGCGCCAGAGATGAACTGTCGAGCTTAAACAAAATCCTGGACCAAATATGTCAGATCCATAGCACCCCTGATAAACCTGCAAATCATACCCATAGAGAATGTTGGGTCTTCAAGCAGTCCGGCAAGCTCAACGCCGAACATAAGGGGCAGGATACACCAAGCGAAGACGAGGATGAGCCTCGCAAGCAAAACACTGGGGAACAAAAGAAATTTCCACATGAAGTCAAAACAGTAAATGTGTCACACATGATAAAGGGGAGAAACAAATTGTCACTCCCAGATAAGTATGCCCAAGGGCCTATCACCGCGGAGTTCTGCCACTGGCCATCTCAACCGATCACCTTCGACCATCAGGATTACTCAGCAAGTATCCGGAACGCGGGATGGGCTGCCTTGGTATTAGATCCAATAATTGACGGATACCACTTCACACGAGTCATGATGGATGGCGGCGGTAGCCTAAACCTGATATATCAGGACACAATCCGCAAAATGGGGATAGACCCAACAAAAATTTGCCATAGCAATACTACCTTTAAAGGAGTAACGCCAGGACCGGAGTCTCATTGCAGGGGCTCCCTGCTACTAGAGGTTATGTTCGGCTTCCCCGATAACTTCCGTAGCAAAAATTTAACCTTCCATGTTGCTCCATTCCAAAGTGGATATCAAGCACTACTCGGACGTGAAGCTTTCACTCACTTTAACGCAATGCATTACGCTTCCCTCAAGCTCAAGATGCCTGGTCCACGTGGCATCATTACTGTAAATGGAAATATTGAGCGCTCCTTGCGCGCCGAAGATGGTGCGGTCGCCTTGGCCGCCGCACACTAAACGGCCTCACCAACTCAAGCATTTGATAGGTCCTTAAGACCACGGACACGGCTAGACGAGTCCGGCTCAGCTATATGTAATTAATACAGGTTTGATGGCTATACCCCTATTACAATACAAGGGGCTCAACGCGCGCGCAAAAGTGGCAATAAGGCTCACCTTCACTCATTTTCAACTGTATATTGTTTATTTCGTATAACTTAACTTTTGCATGGCAACTTTTCAATTAAGTTCCTCTCTTTTCCAGATGACCATCATGCTACACCCGTCCAGAATACGGCACAACGGAGACACAGGCGCAGACGTGCAGCAGGGACCCGTTCCAAGGATTCTTTGTAGATTAAGACCATGCGTAAACCTTTTTTACTGTCTCTTGTTGATTTACATCCCTCGGATTCTCAGTACAACCGAGAAGGATGCTGACGTCTTGGCATGTGGCCATGCCAGAATAATGCACGTACCTGGACATTAGGGGCTTATTACAAAGGGTACTGCTTAGACCCGGTTTACACCATAAAGACCGAATACCTTAGGGAGTGTTCGGCGTCGTGAGTTTGGCCTTATATGCATCAGCTCCTAATCATGTCTTTGGTCAAATGTTGGGTTTGCCCGGCTCCTGTGTTTTGCTGCCTTATGTTCCGCTCTATCGGCTAAGACGGCACCAGGAGAACTACTACGATTGTGCCCTGGTTCATCTAGACGAGCACCTCAATAGAGAAAGCCGAAAACTGACTGTCATGATATAGCGTGAGACTGGTCAACCACTCGATGACCAATCGGAATCTTCGGGATTCCTCCACATTAACAAAGGGCCGTTTCCCAGCCAGGCATGTACGCACCCCGAATCTGGGCGAGTGCGGAGCCACCAGGGGCTATATAGTAGCCCCACTGTCAAACTCCTATGGCTAAGTGAAAGTGTTAAAGCATTATAGTCCGGTTGCCTAGTTCGCTGCACTATCACCTCCTTACTAGGACCAAGACGTTGGATTAAGTGTGAATACGTGTCTTCTGCGAACACCCCCGCATTGTATGCGTGGGGGCTAAAGTCGACGACTGCAATCTTTCAGGTTATATACATATATACATAAACGGCCGCACAGGAGGCATCACAATACTTTCGGGCAAAAGTATAAACACAGCCTTGATAAATTTAATAAAACATTGTTTTTACAATGGGAATACATGTCACTCAAACATAATATTCTTCGAGCACTGGGCCTCTATCAAACGAGCACCCTCAAGAACTTCTTCAAAATAGTGCTCGGCAGCCACTTGGCCTATGGCCGAACCCTACGCCGCGACAGTGGTAGCATCCATCTCTGCCCAGTATGCTTTGACACGGGCAAGGGCCATCCACGAGCCTTCTATGCACGCCGGCCTCTTCATCACATAGATGCGCGGCACCGCACCAAGGAACTGTTGCACCAGGCCAAAATAACTGTTCGGCTTTGGCCTTTCCGGCCACAGCTGATCCACGACAAACCTCATGGCGAGTCCGGACAATCTATTGAGTTCGGCCCATTCGTCTAGCTGATCAGTCAATGGAAGCGGACGCTCTGGAACGTTAAACTGCGACCAGAACAGCTTGTCCACTTCACAATCTGTTGATCTCGGAAGTATTCGGCCACATCGACAGCGCTCGCCGCCATGTCCAGATATGCGTCTGCCGAACTCCACAGCCGATCCAGAGGGGCATACCGCAGATCTCCGAACTTCCTCCACAGCAAAAAGGGCTTCCCAGCCACAATGTCACATGCTTCACGCAGCTCCTCCTTCTTCGCTCTCATGACAGAACAGGTGTCTTTGGTCGCCATTGTGGCCTTTTCAAGGTCCATCGCCTTCGCTCGGTATTCTTCCTCAAGGAACTGGCAATGGTCGATAGTGTCTTTCAACTTTACAGTCATCTTGGCCATTTTCTCTTTGCTCTCGCAATTTGCGGCCTTCTTGGCTCTTAACTCTTCGGCCGCCTTCAAAGCAGCCGCATTACTACTCCTTGCTTGTTCTTTGGCCCAGGCAAGTTCCGCCCGAAGGGTCTCCACGGTGGCAGCTCCATCTGCAGTCACAACATATTAAAGATACTGGCATCATGCTGCTCTTACTATGTGACATTCACCAGAAAATATCACTTACCGTGTGCCTCGTCAAGCCGCTTGTTAACAAGCTCGATGTCGGCATCCGCCGCATCCAGTTGCCGCTTTAGTTCGGCAAACTCATGAGTCCGGCTAGCCACCGGAGCTTCCACTACCTGCGCACAAAGGCGGTATGGTTATTACCTGGGACTATGATCCTCTGTTTGTCGCCGTTCTCGGTGACAACCAGAGTCTCAGGGGCTACTATCTACACAGGGCACACCTAAAAATGTGCGGTACTATCACAAAGGTATATCACTTTACGTACCTCAAAGCCCGTTAGTAGACTCATAAAGGCGTCATGCAACCCGCTTTCGGCGGATGAAATCCTTTCCATCACTGTACCCATCAACGTATGGTGTTCTTTCGAGATGGCTGCTTGCTTCAGTAGATCCCTCAATGCGTCCGACCGCATACCAGATGGCACCAGACTCTTTTGTTTGCCCTCTTCAAGAGTCGGATGCTGGGGACTTCGGGTGACTATAGGATTATCTTCTGGCCTCACCGGATCCGGAGAGGCCCTCCGTGAAGACACTTCAAGGTCACCCGCTTCTTGAGCGGGGGAGTCTGGGGGAGGCATTTCGCTCTCCATCATCTCCGGAAGAAGGTCCCCTGAAGACGAGCTCCGTTGAGAAGGGCTAAGATCCGAACTGCAAGATAAACGCTTCAATTATTTTCCTCAGAAGTAAGGTAGAATATCTCTACTATTAAGGAGATTTTGATCAATTACTACTCGTTAGAGGGCTGATCCCCGCGCGGGCTTTGTGCGGCAAGAGCACCTTCCAGGGCAGGACCCTCTTCTAGAGACTTCTTCTCCTATTTGGAAGCCTTGGTTTCCGGATCTTCAGAGGCAGTCCTCTTCCTTCCCTGGAGCGAGACAAGGTCAGATTCTTCCCCTTGGTTATCCTCCCTCACGGAGGTGCTCATTCCCTCGGTTGGAATTGGTAGCGATGGGGCCCACTTTCGCCCTCATTATTCCCCCCTTTATCTTCCTTTGAGGGCTCCGGGCAAGGTGCTAGCTCGAGCATCTTTTCCAGTACCGGATTGTTCAAACCCTCAGGAAGGGGGGCCGAACACCGAATCATCTTCGCCTTTGTTAGCCAGTCCTGGTCAGAGAGCGATTTCTCAGAATGATGTCATGATAAACAAAAGACAGTGTGCTCAGCTAGAGGATTACTTACTTGGTCGGCGGTGCGGTTGCTGCTCAGGCCCACATCCTCGGTAGTATCCGGACACTCTGTTTGGGGTTCGAAGAATGATTTGTACATCTCCTCATGCGTCAGGCCGAGGAAATTCTGAATAGCGCGCGGTCCTTCTGGGTTGAATTCCCACAAACGGAGGGGCCGGCGTTTGCAAGGCTGAACTTGACGGACCAGCATGACTTGCACTACCATAACCAAACTAAAATCTCCCTCGAAGAGATCCCGGATGCGGCTCTGCAGTATGGGCACATCCTTGGCTGGACCCCAGCTCAGCCCCCTGCTGATCCATGACATCATTTGTGGTGGAGGGCCCGAGCGAAAGGCGGGGGAAGCTACCCACTTGGCACTTCTGGGAGCAGTGATGTAGAACCACTCCCGTTGCCATAATCCGGACACCTCTGGAAAGGAACCTTTCGGCCATGGAGCTCCAGCAATCTTGCTTACTAATGCCCCCCCCCCCGCACGCTGCGTACTGCCCCTCGACCATCTTCGGCTTCACATCAAAGGTCTTGAGCCACAGGCCGAAGTGAGGGGTAATGCGGAGGAAGGCCTCACATACGACAATAAATGCCGAGATGTGAAGAAAGGAATCCGGGGCTAGATCGTGGAAATCAAGCCCGTAATAGAACATCAAACCCCTTACGAAGGGATCCAGAGTGAGGCCTAGTCCTCGGAGGAAGTGGGAGATGAACACGACGTCTTCATTGGGTTCAGGAGTAGGGACGACCTACCCTCGGGTGGGCAGCCGATGTGAGACTTCGGCGGTCAGGTATCTTGCCTCCCTTAACTTCTTGATATCCTCTTTCGTGACGGAGGAGGGCATCCACCGGCCTTGGAGGCTGGATCCGGACATGATTGAAGATCCGAAGCACCTGACCTAGGCTTTGAGTGTTAGAACTCGAGGCAGGGGAGGGATTCGATTGAGCACGGGAGGAAAAGAGTAAAAGCCTTGACCCTTTATAAAGAGGGTGAATATCAAGCGTCCTCCTCGTGGCCATTTGAGACTTGCCTAAAATCTAGGATTCCTAGGCATGGTCTGGTTACCCAAGCCCGTATTGATGAGAATCCCGTAATAAGGGGGACACGATCTCTGCTTTGACAAGACGTGTCAAAAAACTGCCTCGCATTATGTGCGGGGCTAGTTAAAGGAAACGGTTCGAATGATCACCGGGCCATGGCATAATGTCATGTTGCCAACACGTGTCAGCAAATTAGATTTGTGGAAATATTATTCTCTCTACGGTGGTATGTGGAACTTATTTTGCAGGGTCGAACACTATCCTTGTAATCAAATTCTTCTGTAGGTGTATTCGGAGGAGGAACCCGCCTTGCAATGCCGAAGACAATACTGCGCGCCGGACTCGTCGTCATTGAAGCCTGGTTCAGGGGCTACTAAGGGAGTCCTGGATTAGGGGTATCCGGACAGCCGGATTATATCCTTTGGCCGGACTGTTGGACTATGACGATACAAGATTGAAGACTTTCATCTGGTGTGTGGATGGGACTCTACTTGGCGTGGAAGGAAAGCTAGGCAATACGGATATGTATGTCTCCTCCTTTGTAACAGACCTTGTGTAACCCTAGCCCCCTCCGATGTCTATATAAATCGGAGGGTTTTAGTCCGTAGGACAACATAAAATCATACCATACGCTAGCTTCTAGGGTTTAGCCTCTCCGATCTCGTGGTAGATCAACTCTTGTAATACTCGTATCATCAAGAATAAATCAAGCAGGGCGTAGGGTTTTACCTCCATCAAGAGGGCCTGAACCTGGGTAAAACATCGTGTCCCCTGCCTCCTGTTACCATCCGCCTTAGACGCATAGTTCGGGACCCCCTACCCGAGATCCGCCGGTTTTGACATAGACAGCGGGAGTAGCTCCGGGACATCCCGGGGGGTTTCCCCTTCTCCTCGGCGGAGAACCTTCTGATGGGCGCCATTGGAGCAAGCAGTAGAGGGAGGAAGAAGAGAGAAAGCGAGGAGGAGATGGGCAACGGGGGCTCCACCCCCTCCCCATTTATAGCAAGAGAAGGCCAACCGGCGTCTCCCAAGATCGCAGGTAATGATGGTTTCCCTTGCATGTCGCAGGGACTTGTCGAGTCGTGTAGTCGTCGAGGCAGCATGGGGAAGCGGAGACGCCCACGTCCAATCAACCGCCACGCGTCAACCAAGGCTGCAGGCTATTGGGGCTCACGGCGCTTCGAGCTTGCCCCTTGGCTTCGCTGCGAAACCAAGCCCACGCGCACCTTGGGCCCGGGGGCTACTATCGGTTTCTGGGATGGGGGTCCCCAAACTTGCCTGCCTGCGGCCCGTGGCGTGGCGGAGCCGGCAGGACGTACGACCCATCTTCACCAAAAAAACATCCAAGACCTTCGCGAGGGGCCAAGCCTCGCGAGGCGGACGACGCAAGACCTCCTCTGGAGTGGCCTAGCTAGGCAGGCCCACAAGGAGCGGAGATATCAAGGCAAGGCGAACCTCACGAGGCTCTCGTGACGTGAGCCATGATGATCGGCACCAGGCAGGCACCAGCGCGCGCAGCGTCCTTGTTTCCTCTTTGGTGCAAAGGGGGCAAGCACAGCCGCGGAGTACCGAGGCATCAGGCAAAGGTTGCCATTCCGGTGCAACAAGACCAGGACCATGGACTGCAAGACGGAGGTCATCGTGGAGCCCAAAACAGCGTCACCACCAGAGCTTTGTGTAGGCGAAGACTACTTTTGTCAGGATATCTTGTACTAGCTGCCCCCTTCAAATTAGCCTGCCATTGTTGGCTCCCTCCCCACTCGATATTTGGGAAGAGGACCAGCACCTCTATAAATAGGACTAGCCACCATAGTAGAGAGAGGAAGAGATCCCGGGAGATCATCAGAGATCGAGAGACACACCACAAGCTCACACGTGCAAGAACACCTCAACCACAGGAGGTTGTTCTCCCCTTGTATTGTTCATCATCAGCCCAAGAGGCAATCCACCACCACCACACTTGTCATGGAATTGTCACGGCAGATGTCCTTAGTGTCAGGACTTAGTCGCGAGGCCAACGCATCTATGTGGTAGCTTGAGAGGGGTTGAGCGGGACGAGAGACGCGATGTTTTACCCAGGTTCGTCCCCTCACGGTGGAGGTAAAAGCCTACATCCTGCTTCATTGATATTGATGATGATGATCACGGTTACAAGAGTGCTCTATCTCGAGAGCTATTGTCTAAACCTAACTTGTCCAACTTGTGGAACTTGTGAATCTTGTCCCTTTTGGGGAGCCCTGCCCCTCCTTATATATGTTGGAGGGGCGGGTTACATGTAGAGTCCTATTAGGATTAGGACTAGTCTATCTCTAATACAAACCGGATACAAGTCCTGGTCGTAACTCCTTGTAAGATAAACGTTCCTCATGCCTTTCCTCTTAAACCGGCCCACCATTAAATGTGAACCGGCCTTCTAGGCCTTGGGCCTTGTCATCCGTCTGTCCCGCACGCCGGATCACCAGTGAGTCATAATGACCAGGTGGGTTGCTTGTAAACCGCCAGGTCAGGGGGGGTCACCAGTAACTCGCCAAGTGTCAGCGGGGTCTTCAGATAAACCGCCAAGTCCTGGCCGGGTTAACTTGCGGTCGGTTTACGCCGTGGGGTATATCCCCGACATTAGCCCCCAAGTTTAGCTTGGATTTATTCATGGTAAACTTATGCTTGGTTTGTCACCGAGAAATATCATGAAGAATAACTCCTTTGACTCAGCTCCCAAAGCGCCGGTTTAAAAAATATGGGTCTGAAAATACTTATCTGATATTTAGCCGGTTTGAAGATGTAAAACTTGCCGCTTTAATATTACCAAAAATGGCCGGTTTATAAATATTGATGGCGCCGGGCCATAATTGTTGTCGACACCGGGTCATGTAATTGATCTTCCTGATTTGTTCAAAACTGATAAAATGAAGATGTTCCTCCTTTATACGCATAATACCTGTAGCCCCCAAGTCTTAAGAAGAGAATATAGTGATAACTTAAGACTTGCTCCAATAAGTGTTTCAACCTTGAAGAAATCCGATTAGTTCATCTCAACCATATAAACTGAATACTCCATATATTGTAACGCCCTCGATGCGGCTATATCTCCCACGTGTCGAAGCACGACTTAGAGGCATAACCGCATTGAAAGCAATGTCGCAAGTGAGGTAATCTTCGCAAACAAGCCATGTAATACATAAGGGAAAAGATACATAGTTGGCTTACAATCGCCACTTCACATAATTACATGAATAAATCATTACATCAACCAGATACAATCAAGGTCCGACTACGGAACCAAAATAAAAGAAGAACCCCAAATGCGACAAGGTCCCCGATCGACCCCAACTGGGCTCCACTACTTATCAACTAGAACGAAACAACACAAAGGACAAGATCTTCATCGAGCTCCTCCTGAGCTTGGTTGCGTCATCTGCACGGACTCATCGTCACCTGCAAGCTGGTTTTGGAAGTATCTGTGAGCCATGGGGACTCAGCAACCTCACACCCTCGCGATCAAGACTATTTAAGCTTATGGGTAAGGTAAAGGTATGAGGTGGAACTGCAGCAAGCGACTAGCATATGTGGTGGCTAACATACGCAAATGAGAGCGAGAAGAGAAGGCAAAAGCATGGTCAATAAACTATGATCAAGAAGTGATCCTAGAACAACCTACGTCAAGCATTACTCCAACACCGTGTTCACTTCCCGGACTCCGCCGGAAAGAGACCATCACGGTTACACACGCGGTTGATACATTTTAATTAAGGTCAAGTTCAGGTTTTCTACAACCGGAAGTTAACAAATTCCCATCTGCCCATAACCGCGGGCACGGATTTCGGAAGTTCAAAACCCTGCAGGGGTGTCCCAACTTAGCCCATCACAAGCTCTCACGGTCAACGAAGGAATAGACCTCCTCCCGAGACATTCCGATCAGACTCGGTATCCCGGTTCTACAAGACATTTCGACAGGGTAAAACTAAACCAGCAACACCACCCAGATGTGCCAACAAATCCCGATAGGAGCTGCACATATCTCGTTCTCAGGGCACACCGGATGAGCAAGACGTCGGGTAAGCCAGCCCAGAGTTGCCCCTGGTAGCCTCGGACATCGCTCAGTTGGACCAACACTTAGAGGAGCACTGGCCTGGGGGGGTAAAATAATGATGACCCTCAGGAGCGCGACTCCCAAGGGAAAAGAAAAGGGCTAGGTGGCGAATGGTAAAACCAATGTTGGGCATTGCTGGAAGAGATTTATACAAGGCGAACTGTCAAGGGGTTCCCATTATTACCCAACCGCGTAAGGAACGCAAAATCGGGAACATAACACCGATATGACGGAAACTAGGGCGGCAAGAGTGGAACAAAACACCAGGCATAAGGCCGAGCCTTCCACCCTTTACCAAGAATATAGATGCATTAATTGAAATAAGATATACTGTGATATCCCAACAAGTAAACATGTTCCAACAAGGAACAACATCTCCATGTTCCAACAAGGAACAAACTTCAATCTTCACCTGCAACTAACAACGCTATAAAAGGGGCTGAGCAAAGCGGTAACATAGACAAACAACGGTTTGCTAGGACAAGGTGGGTTAGAGGCTTGGTTCAACAATATGGGTGGCATGATAAGCAAGTGGTAGGTATCGCAGCATAGGCATAGCAAAAGAGCGAGCATCTAGCAAAGCAAAGATAGTAGTGATTTCGAGGGTATGATCATCTTGCCTGAGATCCCGCAAGGAAGAAGAACGAGTCCATGAAGAAGACAAACGGACGTAGTCGAACGAATCCTCACAACACGACGTTATCGGAACCAACCCGAAGAAGCAACACTGGAAAGAAGCAAACAATCATGGTGAACAAACATCACATAAGCATGGCACGATGCGCAAACAAGTATGATGCATGTCCGGTTTAATGATAAATGGCATGGCAAAAGCACAAGCAATACTACAAATTAAGTGGAGCTCAATATGCAACTCCGTTGCATATTGACGAAACACCACGTGACTTATTAAGTTCGATCTTGTTTATGTACCCAACAATATTAAATGTTGTTAAACATGGCAAGAGGGTGAAGCAAGGAAAACTACCCATCTAGTCAAGTTTAAATGAGGCCGGGAACAACAAACAACAAATCCAGAAACTCCTCATGTGCATATATTAGGTTAGGTCCTGTTCTGCCCTAAACCATATTTTAGAGTTGTTAGGCATGCAAAGTGATGCCACCATGTTAAACTATGCAAAATTCTACCCCATTTACATATAAAGTTTGTTAAAAACGGAGCTAAGGTTATTTAGTTATGAATTAAACCATTTTAGCATGGCATAGGAGCAAATTTAAAACAAACAACATTTTAAACATTTTAAACATAGATGAAAGTTGTAAATTATTAAACTAGATGAAATTCTAGTCAAGTTACATATATGACATGTTTTAAAAGGATGCATGGTTCATGAGTAATTATATGCATGAAGTTAGAGGGTTTTTCTGCAAATCTATAATTCTCTGGATAATTGGCAAAATTCGCAGGACCCAAAAAAAACATATCGGGCCAAATTAGAGCTACAGGACGAAACATGACATGGGCGCTGGGGGTTTCTCACCATGGGCCATGGCCCAGTTGGAAGCAGAGGGAGGTCGGCGGATCTGGCGAAGAGGAGGTGGGCCTTGGCGCGGAGGAGGCCGACCCGCGGGTGCTCAGGTGTCGTGGATCGACGGTCAACGCGGCTGGGATGAGCGGGCGTCCTCTATTCGGCAGGGAAGCGGAGCAGCGACGACAGGGACTTGGCGCCGGCGAGCAGGGGCGTGAGTGAGGCTGGCGAGGCGGCGGCGGGAGGACTGGATCCACAGGAAGACGAACGAGAGGGCAGCGGGCGACGAGGGTTCATGAGCAGAAGAGAGGGATGGTTAGAGGAGAAGGAGAACCCAGGGAAAAAGAAAGGGGCAAGGGGCGAGTGGACCTGCTGGTCCGACGACGGGGTCCTCGGCGCTCGGGAGACGGATCCGGGCGGTGGGACATGGGGCGCCGGCGACGCTTGGCGCGATGCAAGGCTCCGGCGGCGCGGTCAACGGGCAGGAGAGGCGGGGTCGACCGGCTGCTGCGGTGATGTTCACGGCGGCTCCTGCGGGCAACACACATCGAGAAAGAGAGAGAGGGATCAGAGAACGGAAGGAGAAGTGAGCCAGGGAGGAAGGGAAAGAAAATGGCGCGCGACAGGGCTGGCCTGGCGATGGCTCTGCATCTGCTGCTCGCCGGTGGCTCGGTGTCAAAGCCGACAGGAACGAGGTGCTCGGGGAGCCCCTCGGGCGCGAGAGGAGGCTGGAGTCTCGGGGTCGAGCTCCTCTCGAATGGAGCGAGGCTACTGCGATTGATTTGGAAGGGATCGGGAGGAGGCTCACTAGTTGGGTGGAGAGATCGGGAGGGATCGATGGATTGGATCGATGGGGAAAACGAGGAAGGTGGCGGTGGCATGGGGATTGATGGATGGGACAGCTCCCCTAGGTTTTAGGGTTTGGTCTTTAAATAACAAGTGAATTTTGGGTAGGGGTATTTGGTCCCTCCGATTAAATTGGACGGTCCTAGATAAATAGGCTAGGGAGACCAAACAAAGAAAACGGAGATATTTTGTAGATGTTTGGGGATGATCCGGACACGACGGTGATGACTGTTCGGGTCGGGTCCGGGACAACTTCTCGGACGCGCGCGCGAGGAGGGCCGCGTGCCGACGGGAGAGGTTAGGTTGGGCTTGGCGGTAGGCAGTGGACTGTGTAGGCGGTCTCGAGCTGAGAGAAGAGAAAAGAGAGAGAGAGGCCCGACGACTATTTCCAGAGACCGAAAACGTCCAACGTTAGACCGGCTATAATGCCGCTATAGTTTAACGGTTGGGCTATCAAACGAACTCCGAACGCGATGAAACTTGGCAGGCGGCCTACCTACAACATAAAAACACCGCAAGCCAACTTTCATCCAATTCCGGGAATATTTTCCGGCCATTTATAAAATAATATTTCGGACATGCCAAGATGATGCAATGCACATGATGACATGGCAAGATGCAACACGCAAACAAATGACAAGGCAACGACAGCGAATAACTGAAAGACACCTGGCACATCGGTCTCGGGGCGTTACATATATGTAGCCCCCAAGTGTCGGGTCATTATGCAATAATTAGCAGGGACTTTATAAATATAATCATATAGACTTGAGGAGTGATGTGTAGCCCCCAAGGGCGGGCTTAGTAAGATAATACTGAACCGGGACTTGATATATACTTCAATGAAAATAACATCTTATAATGTATCTTCCATCGTAGGGCTTGAACCCACGTCCACAAGGTTAAGAGTTTTGTGCTTTACCAACTGAGCAATGAATCCTTCAATATTGTGGACGAAAACTTGTGTACCTTGAATTGTTGACAGGAGCAATTGGTAGCTCTCAAGGGCCGGCTCATTATAATATGATGAGTCGGGTCTTCAATAAGACTAGTAAAAATGACTTTGCATTAGCCCCCAAGTGTCATGATGCATGCTTGCAGCGACATGAGACTTGCATGTAATCTCGATTTGAATAATGTAGCCCTCAAGTGCCGGGTTGTAAGCCTGCAGCGACTCGGGACTATTCCTTCCATTGTAGAATAAATCATATCCTTTGATAAAAGAGTAGACATTGCGCTATAGCGACTTTGAAAACCTTAATAATAAAAATCCAGCCATGTTGACTATTCAAGATAATATAACCCGGTATGAAAACCTTATTCATTCAATATCATAATGAAATTTCAGAAAAGTTTGGCTATTTGAATAATATAACCCAATGATTTATAAGCGCATGATTCCAATGGCGCAATCCAAATATATACTGGCGACTTATTGTCCAAAGCCAGGCCGGTTTAATAAACACCGGATCATACTACCGGTTTAATAAACACCGGCGATCATGCTTTTATTCAACCTGTTTCTGCATACAACAAGTTTAAAGTGTCCTGGCGGTTTACCGCCGGACGGGTCATAATGCCCAACATATAACCTGGGTTTATAACCAAGGCTGCATTTAGAATAATCAAATATGAAATATATCATACCTATGACATTGAATCACATCGTTGGTTTTACCAACTTTTTGTAGTAAGGGTGATAACCCAAATCTTGAGTACTGATAACTCCTTCCATATTGTGCCGGTTTATGATAAAACCGTGCCGGGTTATGATAGACACCGTGTTACTCCATAAGAGGATGTTAACAACAAGGATCAAATCGGGCAAATAGTCTTCGGATTAACGTGAACTGTGTTCCGTCAATTGATTGGCTGAAAACTTTGTCGGTTTAAAAAACACAATAAAAAGAAAGAAAAATCTTTCAAAAAAAGTGTGAAGCAAAAGCAAAGACAAAACCGTTTGCAAAAAGAGGCTTATTTGAGCTGATCAGATGGCGTTACCATGGCCGAACACGACCAAGCTCCCGATAGGTGTAACTATGGTTCTAGTCAGCCAGGTCCCCAAATGAAACCGTGGCATTTATGCCGATCAAGTGGCATGGCAATGGTTCGGGTTCGACCAATCCCCCAAGTGATTCTGTGGCCTTAGGCTAATCAAGAGGCATGACTGGTTCAGACGTGACCAAGTCCCCAAGTGATCTGGTGGCTCTCGCCTATCAAGAGGTACTGTATTGGTTCGGACACGACCAAACCCCCAAGTGATATAACATGATGCTTTTCAAAAGCTAACTCAAGGGGTAAACCGGAGGCCGCTTTAGAACAACTCCGTGTAACCACACATGATGTACAAGAACAAATACCCCGCTTTAGTTGAGGCTCCCATGTGATCAATAATATGTCATGGCCAGTAAGGCAGAATACCCATGTTTGAACCGCACATCGTGGCAGCAGGTCCTCTTTGGCAATTTTTAACTTTTTGCAAGAGATAAATTCTTCTGAACCGGGATCTTGAACCGGATATTGAGAGCTTCAAAGCTTTGTGGGAGACATCTTTCCCTTGAACCGGACTGTAAACCGGATATTTGAGAGCTGCAGTCAGACTGACTTCCCTTGAGCCGGATTTTAAACCGGAATCCTTTCTGATGACCCGGATCTTCTTCATTGAACCGAGATTTTGTAACTGTCATATACTTTCTAAACTGGAAATTTTCTGACGGCCTTTAAACTTTCATCAATATAACAGTAGCCTCCGGGACCGGGTTATCCTTTCCTCCATTGTCCTGGGGTTCTTAAATTTGCTGAAAACTGGCAAGATTCGCTGAGTCATGTCATCATAGCCCCCGAGTCTCAAAGGTGACTTGAGGAGTTGGCTTGAGACTCTCCATATTTGACCGTGATATAAACCGGCATAACATGTATATCATTGATGTTGATAGCACGATGTGAATCCACAGAAGGTTGAGGTGACTGCGGCGGGTTATAAATGATCCCGTATGAGCCGTGTCAGCAACTCGACCAATGGTTCCTTCCAACTGCCTATTTGAAGTTGACCAAACTGTAGTGGCAGCGATTTGTGTGCATGTCCATTGAACCATCAGTGCAGTCGGTAGTTTATGGTATATAATAATTTGCCTCCAATTTGTTGAAAGAAAACCGGGCTACCCAAGCTGTGACTTGCTCAAACAGTTCCTGCAAACAGGTGCGGCCCGGTATGTTGATGTAGACCAGGCCGCGAGAGATGGACGACAAAGACAACCGCAACATCAGAGGCGACTCAGATAGATGATTCGGCCACAACATTGTAAACCGGTGCTGGCGGGGAGAGTCGGCAACAGCGTTGGAAACGGTTTCATGTAGATCGCGGATGGCCAATTAATCGCAGGCGCGATCCTAGCGAGTTGATGTAGATCGAATTGCACGGGCGGCGGCTTGCACACACCCGTCCAACAGCAAACGATGAATCATTGTCCTGCATATATAAAAATACACAGACAAAGTAATTGTTCTTTAACAAAAAACAATATGTACTAGAAATAGATTTAGATGGATATCACCTGATGTCTTTATCCGGACGACCGATGGAGCTGGCCCCTGCAGATGTTTCATTGATCTCGGACTGTTTTACGTACAGTGTTTGAACATCATGCTGCTTCAAATTATAAGAACGAGGCCATGGTGACTCCCGACGGGCGGCTGCTACGGAGGTGACCCGGCCCCAGCGAGGCGCTGGCTGTGGAGGTGAACTGCCGCGGCTCGAGGCAAAGGAGATCCAGCAAGGCAAGCGGGGCCGGCAAGGTGAAATACCAAGTTGGAGCATGGTGGCGACTCTCCTGCTGTAAACTTTTAATAGGCCGCGACGGTGACTTGGTTGCAGTGAAGACGATGGCTCAACCAGCAGAGGCGCGTACGGCGCAGTGAGGTGGCTTGTCATGGTCAGGGCAACTCAATGCAGCGGAGACACGGTCGCAACGACCTGGTGGGTCCGAGGCAGAGTAAGGCCGAGGCGGCTCTCTACAGAATCGAGCAGCGGCTCACGGAGAATTGCGGAGGCAAACAGCGGCTCGCAGCAGAAACTGTGTGAGATCGGCCACTGTGGAACAGGCCGCCTCGGGGCGAGGCAGTTTGACTGCGGCGTCTCAGTGCATCAGTGCGGCGGAAATGCACTGGCCAGCAGGGCGGGGCCACGGCAGCAGCGCGACGCGGCGAGTCACGATGGGGGCAGGTGTGCTCGCAAGTGGCGGAGCTCGGGCATGGTTAGGTGGTTTTGCAGCCCGTGGCCAGCAAGCGCGTCAGGAGGAGCATGGAGGCGACGCGGACGTCGTAGAGAAGACGGCGAGGTGGTCCGCGGCAGCGTGGATGCGCAGGATCCGCGGCGGCGCGTGCAACGCGGCAAAGCGGCTCAGCGAAGGCTGCAGGATGAGGCCATGCGGCCACGGCGGCTCACGAAGATCGGTGAAGGCGAGACCGGCTCGATGAAGGAGACCGAGTCTCCTGTCCCAATCCACTTACGGGTCATGGGCTGTTCCCCTTTTTTTTTCTTTTTTTGACTGCTGGAGACATCGTGACGGTCGCGTGTGACCCGACGATGTAGCCTTTTGCCTTGTAGTTTTGGAAACCAGAGATCGATCCGATCTTGCATCGATTAATCATGCGAAAGAAAATTCCTCCTTCGATTTTCACTAGAGATTGATGCCTCGTCTCATCGGACATTGAAGACCATATACGCCCTGATTGATCTGATGTTTTAAACAATGAAATATCAGGACATCTCCTATCAAAATCACAACCATTGCCGATGACGGAGTTTGTGCACTCCTAAACGGATGAACCGGCAGGATACGATCTCGCTGAAGTTGAAGTCGACGAAGCCACAACTCCGGCGCGTAAACGTCCCATGGACGGCGCAATTTTTTTCTTTTCGTGATTTTGACTCTCAAACTTAAAGACGATGTATATCCTTTCCAATCTGCTCTTCATCCAAAAATTCTGAACTTCTCAAACCCTAAGAGAGATCCCTCCAAGAACTCAACACCACCGTGCGCGAGCCCCATGGTGGGCGCCAACTGTCGTGGAATTGTCACGGCAGATGTCCTTAGTGTCAGGACTTAGTCGCGAGGCCAACGCATCTATGTGGTATCTTGAGAGGGGTTGAGCGGGATGAGAGACGCGATGTTTTACCCAGGTTCGGCCCCTCACGGTGGAGGTAAAAGCCTACATCCTGCTTCATTGATATTGATGATGATGATCACGGTTACAAGAGTGCTCTATCTCAAGAGCTATTGTCTAAACCTAACTTGTCCAACTTGTGGAACTTGTGAATCTTGTCCCTTTTGGGGAGCCCTGCCCCTCCTTATATATGTTGGAGGGGCGGGTTACATGTAGAGTCCTATTAGGATTAGGACTAGTCTATCTATAATACAAACCGGATACAAGTCCTGGTCGTAACTCCTTGTAAGATAAACGTTCCTCATGCCTTTCCTCTTAAACCGGCCCACCATTAAACGTGAACCGGCCTTTTGGGCCTTGGGCCTTGTCATCTGTCTGTCCCACACGCCAGATCACCAGTGAGTCATAATGACCAGGTGGGTTGCTTGTAAACCGCCAAGTCAGGGCGGGTCGCCGGTAACTCGCCAAGTGTCAGTGGGGTCTTCAGATAAACCGCCAAGTCCTGGCCGGGTTAACTTGCGGGTATATCCCCGACAACACTGGAGTACGGTATTACACCACAACGATGGCCCGAACCAGTATAAACCCCGTGTCTTTCTGTGTTGTGAGTTCGTCGAGTTCGTCCACAAGATCTTAGCGAGCTAGAGCGTAGATCGGTAGGAGGGGAAGACTTCGCGCGCACCCCAGTGTTCGAACCTTAAGGGTTTGCCGGAGCCCCACATCTGACACAGTGGCCTGGTGAGCCACGCGCTCCGTGTCTTCCTCCTTCTCTGCCCCCCGCACCCTGGCGTGCGAACGCGCTATTGATGTACATGACCCATCCATCTGGTGACTTGTCTCTGGGTAGGAGAGAATGGTCCTCGCACACCTCACAGCTGGGGATGTCAGTCCATTTCGCCACGAAATCTGCAAGGGTCGTGCCCTTGATGACTCTGGTGGTGCTGAACTCCAGCTGGAATGCTTGCAGCTCGATGTTCCACTCTGCGGCCCTTCCCGCGGCATTGGGGCTTCGAAGAACCCTCTCCAGTGGGTAAGCTAAGACAATCTTGATGGGGTGGCCCTGGAAGTAGTGGCGCAACTTCCGGGAGGCAACAAGGAGCGCGAACAAGAGCATTTGTGGCATGGGATAGCGTGCCCGCGCCTCACGTAGCACCGTGCTGACGAAGTACACTGGGTGCTCGACGAGGGAGGAGGCATAGGTGAGGTCTTGCACCTCCTGAGTCTATTGGCCCTCAGGAGCCTTGTCGCCCTTCATGGCAGCCACAGCCTCAGGAGCACCATCCTTAGGAGCCCCACTTCGTGTGGGTCGTCCGAGTTCTCAGGAGCGCCGCCATGAGGCTGTAGTCCCCCAACCGAGTGTGAGGTGCTTTGCCGTGGGCCCTTTGTCGGGAGCTCCTCCCACACCGCCACCAGCACTACGCCGGCGGAGTGAGGCGTGGCGGCCAGGTAGAGCACCAAAGGCTCAAGGGGGCGCAATGGTACCATCACCGGCGGGCTAGTGAGGTACTTCTTGAGGTCTTGGAAAGCTGTGTCAGCCTCTGGAGTCCACTCGAACAGGCCTTTCTTCTTAATCAGCTTGAAGAAAGGGAGGGTATGCTCCCCTAGCTTGGAGATGAAATGTCCAAGCGAGGTTACGCAGCCCGCCAGCTTATGCATTTCCTTAGCAAGGGTTTGCGGCGAACTCATCCTTTCTATGGCCTAGACCTTCTCCGGGTTGTCCTCGATCCCTATGTGCGACACCAGGAACCCCAGCAGCTTGCCGGACGGGACGCCGAACACACATTTCTCTGGGTTGAGTTGCAGGCCCACCTTGCACTGCAGGGCCTCTATGGGAGCGGGTACAAGGAGCTGCGGGCGACTCTGGAGGAAGGCCCCATCGGGTTGGTCCCCAAGCTTGTCGCGGCGTTCGAGGGCATCATCCTTGGAGTGGGCCCCATGGTGGAGGGAGAGGCCTGCGCACTTTCTTCCTCGGCCGCGACGCGCATCTTCAGCCACCACTATCTTCGGGACCCCGGCTTCGACCTTGGTGCCCTGCTCGAGTGCGTGGACCCTGAGCTTTATGCCACTGCTGCCAAAGCCGTGAAGGATCAGGTGGAGACCCTGCTGCGGAAGTTCCTCTGCGTCATCCCGGCAGCCACGGATGATGTGGATGGCGGCGACGTCATCAACGATGGGGCTCCCAAGTGGGCGACGGTGGCGTCCAAGGCTGAGGAAGAGGGTCGGAGACGGTGCTCCCCCCTATCCTTATCCTGCAAGATTTATCGTGCCTCGTGGAGGCGTAAGAAATTGTGCTTTGAGCTTTTTAAGGGACAGTATGCTTTGTAATAATTTGCTAGGGTTCCACGATTTCCTTTCATGTTTGATTTAGCGTTCTACATCGGCAGGGCCCGACCCCATGCGTACCTCAGCTGCCATTGGGGCGTCCGGATCACCAGGACGAGACCAAGGGGTGAGGGGCTACATGGCTAGTTAGGCTCCTAATTCGCGATGCTCAGGAGTCCCCCTTGACGTGCGAAGAGCCCTTAGGAGGGAGATGTTGGTGTAGGTCTTAGCATTCTGCATCGGTAGGTCCCGGCCCCGCGCATACCTCAGCCGCTGTTGGGGCGTCCGGATCACCAGGACGAGACCAAGGGGTGAGGGGCTACGTGACCAGTTAGGCTCCTGGGTCACGATGCCCAGGAGTCCCCCTTGATGTACGAACATACCACCATACCTCTCCTCGCCGAGCTCTCGCTCGGGAGGGGCACGCAAAGACCAAGTCCCAGGGACCTGGCGAGGTGGCGTACGCTAGGCGTGACCTGAGCGTAGCCCCCGTGCCCAGCCCCCTCGTGCGACTCTCTCGAGGGAAAAGCGGTGAAGTGAGGCTGAACACGAAGCGTGGTGGCTCACATGAGGTTACTGCAGCTGTGAGGCTACCCTCTTTTGTTTATCACCAACACGGAGCATGGCGCTTCCGCTCTTGCATGGGCATAGCCGCTCCTCGACCGTGTCATCTACCAGCGCGGAGCATGGTGCTTCCACTGGTACTTGGGTGGGAGCTCCCTCTAAGGGGAGACTTTGGGGCATGTACAACCCGGCCCTAACACGTGGTTTGCACGACAGAGCTAGAGGAGATGTGTATGGCCACTCGTGAGCCAGCGCGGGACTCACGAGGCCCTACCTCAAGGCGGGTTGCGCCGGAATGTGGTTCGGAACACTTGAGATGGTCCCGCTAGATGGTTAGGCAACCTGCGCCGAGTGAATCTCTTGAGGTTATTGCATGAGAAGGCCAAACACCAACGACCCCAGGAGGTGACGTGAACGGGGCCGGCCCGCCAGACAGAGCTCAATCGTTGGGTTTGTCGACGCTGTAGGGATGAACCCGAGCACAGACACCATGCCCAGTCTTCTCATGTGAAAGTCCCGAAGAAAGACAACTGGCACGCGGCTCCCACAGCGGCGAGGCACCGGGTCACGTGCCTTAACTTATCCTCCCCCGATTAACTCATGCGAGAACAAGGCACCAAGGACCATGGGCGGTGACGTGCATGGGAGCTGGCTCGCGAGTCAGAGCTCGGCCACTTGGGTTTAGAGACGATGTACGGACGGACCCAGGCACATACGTCATGCCAGTCCTTAATCATGAGGCGGTCGTGGGTGGGTTTGCAAGGACGTACGACGTTCATGGCGTCAAACCAATGGATAGACAAGTGATAATCATAAAGCAACTCGTGATCAAATGGTAGAGCCTATTCTAATAGATGCAAAGAATGATACATGCCGCAGGGACGGACCCACGCGACTTGGGGATAATGGAGCCTGAGGGACGCCCCCAACTGAACGAACCAAAAAAGTGTCACCTCACACCGTTGCTGAATGGGTGTTGGAGTAGTTGAAGACGCGTGCTGCAGAAGTCGCTCCTCATGAGTCGCCTAGGTTCTAAGCCTGGGGGGGCTCTGGGGGCCTGGGGGGCTCACGAGGATCCGCCACCATCTCCAACAGGATCACTTGGTGCCTGGCCTCACGAGCCGCCGGGACGCCCCACATGTGGTCTTGGTGCATGACAGCTCTGTTCAGCAAACCAAAAGGCATGCAAACGAAGCTGTGAGGGGGGCCTCACACCGGCAACGTGGGACAGCTAGAAAAGCTCCTAAGACATGGCCCTGTTGAGCCCAGGGATGTTGATGCAGGCGCGCAGCTCGCTGCCCTTGCCGGGGCAGGGAGCTGCGCCGGGTAGTGGGCGGTTGTCGCCTCGCATAGCTCTTGCCTCCTAAAGCTCCTGGATCACCTTGGTGACGAACTCCTGAGCGCCTGGCGCCTGGCGCCCTGCGCTTTCCTCACGGAAGCGCGCATTGCAGCACGCCTCCACATGGTCCCCGAATGCCTCCCTCGTGATGTCGGCCAGGTCAGAGGCCCTCTAGAGGAGAGCCCCTAGCCCCAGGGGGCGCCGGGCGCGCCTTCCTATGCTAGAGGGGAAGGCGCCCTGGCAGTGCGCGCAGGTCGTGAGGCAGGGTCGCCGGCTGCCTCATCCTCCTGAGGTCCATGGTGGAGCAGCTACTTCTTCTTGGCGACGACCTTAGGGGAGTTGGTGGCGCCTTCATCATCCGGGTTCTTGACTACCGCAGCCTGGTAGGCGCGCTCGAGAGAGCACACCGCGTCCTTCTGAAAGTGCAACTATCCCTGGGTGGTTTTGGTAATTATTAACAACATATTGCTCATTGAGCTAATGCTATTTCAAGATAAATATTTCAGGAAAGTTCAATGATTGGCATGGCATGGATTAGGATTGTGGACCTCTCAAAATGCTAAGGACACATATTGGCTCAAGCTCAAGACTCTTCATTTTACTTTTAGTGATCCAAGATCACATTGAGTCCATAGAAAAAGCCAATACTATTAAAAGGGGATGAGGTGTTGCTTAATGTCTTGCTTGCTCAAAATGCTTAGTGATATGCTCCAAAAAACCCCAACAACTTTCTCATATCCACATATGTCCCAAACCAGAAATCAAACTCGACCCCACCAAAATGTTCTATCCGGGGCCACCGAGTTCACTTGACATAGCCACTGCCACAAACCGTAGTCACTTCGCTCTCACCGATAGGGATCTCGGTCTCACCGAGATGGGATTGCAACCTCTCTATTTCCCTTCGTAACGTTTCAGTCCAACCGAGATGAGCTATCGGTCCCACCGAGTTCGCAATGCAAACTCTCTATTTCCCTTTCATAATGTTTTGGTCTCACCGAAATGAGCGATTCAGTCCCATCGAGTTTGCCTGACCAACTTTCTGGTTAGCTTATTACCAAAATCGGTCCCACCGAGTTTGTGTAATTGGTCTCACCGAAATTACGTTATGCCCTAACCCAAATGAAATCGGTCCCACCGAGTTGACATATCAGTCCCACCGAAAAGCCTAACGTTCACATTTTGAACTAAATCGGTCTGACCAAGTTTTCTGATTCGGTCCCACCGAATTTGGTAAATTGTGTGTAATGGTTAGATTTTGTGTGGAGGCTATATATACCCCTCCACCCTTCCTTCATTAGTAGAGGAGAGCCATCAGAACGTGCCTACACTTCAGCATTCATTTTCTGAGAGAGAACCACCTACTCATGTGTTGAGACCAAGATATTCCATTCCAACCATTCGAATCTTGATCTCTAGCCTTCCCCAAGTTGCTTTCTACTCAAATCATTTTTCCACCAAATTCAAATCTATGTGAGAGAGTTGAGTGTTGGGGAGACTATCATTCGAAGCACAATAGCAAGGAGTTCATCATCAACACACCATCTATTACCTTTTGGAGAGTGGTGTCTCCTAGATTGGTTAGGTGTCACTTGGGAGCCTTCGTCAAGATTGTGGAGTTGAACCAAGGAGTTTGCACGGGCAAGGAGATCGCCTACTTCGTGAAGATCTACCCTAGTGAGTCAAGTCCTTCGTGGGTGATGGCCATGGTGGGATAGACAAGGTTGCTTCTTCATGGGTGGGGCCCTCCATGGACTCGCGCAACCGTTACCCTTCATGGGTTGTGGTCTCCATCAACGTGGACGTACAATAGCACCACCTATCAGAATCACGCTAAAAATCTCTGTGTCTACATTGCACTTGCTCCCTCCAAACTCCTCCCTTTACCTTCATGTGCAATGTTTTACATTCCGCTGCTATACTCCTAGACTTGCATGTGTAGGTTGATTACTTGACTTGTGATAATTTTTTAAAATCTTCCAAGACTTAAAATTGGGAAAAGGCTAGATTTTTATTTGGTCAAGTACTCTAATCACCCCTCCCCCTCTAGACATACTTTCAATCCTACAAGTGGTATCAGAGCTTTGGCCTCAATTTGCCATGATATCCATAGCTTTTGGTGAACATAGCCTTGGTTTCACAACCTAGGAGAGTATGGCGTCTAGCGAGGGAAATTACCACCATAGAGGTCCTTACTTTGATGGTACTAATTTTGCTAGTTGGAAGCATAATATGACAATGCATATTCTTGGACATAACCCCGCTGTTTGGGCTATTGTGTGTATTGACTTGCAAGGTGAATTCTTTGTTGGAAGAGAACAAAACTGTGAAGCTACCGCGGAAGAGTTGAAGATGCTGCAATACAATGCTCAAGCTTGTGATATTCTCTTCAACGGATTGTGCCCCGAAGAATTCAACAAAACTAGCCGTCTTGAGAATGCAAAGGAAATTTGGGATACTTTGATTGATATGCATGAGGGTACCAACTCCGTCAAGGAATCCAAATTGGATTTGCTTCAAAGTCAGCTTGACAAGTTCAAAATGAAGGATGGTGAAGGTGTTGCTGAAATGTACTCTAGGGTCGCTCTCATCACAAATGAGATTGCCGGCTTAGGAAGTGAAGAGATGACCGATAGATTCATCATTAAGAAGATCCTAAGAGCCTTGGATGGAAAATATGATACCGTGTGCACATTGATCCAAATGATGCCCAACTACAAAGATCTCAAGCCAACGGAAGTCATTGGAAGAATTGTTGCTCATGAGATGTCACTCAAGGATAAGGAAGAGCTTCGCAACAAGTCAAGTGGTGCTTACAAAGCCTCATGTGATGCTCCTACATCATCAGGTGAGAAACAAGCCTTCAATGAAGAATTAAGCCTAATGGTGAAGAACTTCAACAAGTTCCACAAGAGTATAAGCAAGGAAAGAAGTTCCAAGTCAAGGTCCTACAATGATAAAAGATCTTTGAGTCGTGAACATAATTGCAACAATTGTGGAAGACCCAGACACTACTCCAATGAGTGTACGGCTCCCTACAAAAGAAGAGAAGATTCACCCAAAAGGATAAGTAGAAGAGAAGAATCACCACCAAGAGAGAGGAGGAGTAGAGATGATCGTTATGAACGAAGAACATCTCGGAGAAGCAAGGATTCAGAAAGGAAGGACAAGTCATCAAGGAGCTACACAAAACAAAGACATCAAGCTCATGTTGGTGAATGGGTATCCGGCTCCGACTCCGACATTCACTCTGAGAGTAGCTATCACTCCGACTCCGAATATACTCAAGATGAAGGTGTTGCCGGTCTAGCACTTGTGTCAACCAACTCCTATGACATATTTGACTCGCCAAATGAAGGAATTGGAATATGCTTCATGACTAAAGTCCCAAAGGTATCACACCCCGAGTATGTTGATTTTAATAGTGATGAAGATGATTTGCTAGGTGATGATGATTTACTTGTTGATAACTCTAGTGATGAAAACTATGATGAACTTGATATTAATCATGCTAATCAAGATAAAACGAATGATGATGATAAGAAGGAGATTGAGCGTCTAACTAAAGAACTAAACACTCTTAAGTTAGCTCATGAAACTACCTTGGAAGATCATCGAGAACTTTTAGAGACTTATGAGAAGTTACACTTTGAAAAGCTCAACCTTGAGCAAGAGCATGGGTTCTTAAAGGCAATCAATGATGATCTTCGCAAGAAAAGTTCTTCTTACATTGCGAAGCGTTTACTCTTGTCTACTTACATGCCACAAGTTAAATCTAGCAACAAGAGTAAGAAAGATTCTTCCTCTAGTAGTAACAACAATCAGGCTAAATCCAATATTGTTGCTTATAGTAGTTCTCTTGATTCCACTAATGATTCTCTTAGCCAAGTTACACTTGAGCAATAAAATAGCCTATTGAAGGGAATTATAGAGAAAGGTGTCTACAAGAGTCTTCCCAGAAGTAACCAATTTGAGGAAATTGTACGCAAGCAAGGAAGGCACCGGAAGAATCAAGGCATTGGTTTTGAACGAAAGTTCAATGCCAATGGAGTTGAGTAGGAAGAAGGTCAATACCCCAAGACGAAGTTTGTTCCACAACAAGAGAAGTATGATCCTACTTCTTTCCAAGGAACACAAGCTCAAGATGATCTTCCACCACAAGACCACAAGCAAAAAGGCAAGGACAAACTCCAAGAGGAGATTGATGCATTTGAAGAAGCTCTTAAGGCCTTGGTCAAGTGGGTTCCCAAGACTACATCAAGTACGACTACAACTCCAAGGATTCCCATCAAGATGATGTGGATCCCAAAGAAGAAGAACTAGAAAGTTCTTGAGGGTGACTCCACCAACATACTTCACTCATATCACTTTGGCGAGAACAAGTGTGAACAACTTCCACATCTTGCACTAGTTCAAGGAGTCACAAACCCTCTTGTTGGTAAGACTAGGGACAAGGTAACCTAATGCTTTCATGGACATCATCTTGTGTCTACATCACTCTATGTCTATGGATATCCTTGTTTGTTCCTTGTGGGACTAACCCGTGTAGGTATTGAAAGTGCAACTCACTCCAATGGATTGCTCCAAATGATCTACATCAACATTGAGCATCCACATCTTCAACATCTACATGAAGTCATCATCGACAAAACCCAAGGTTAGTTCATCCCTCTTAGGGGGGATATCACATCTAGCGGGAACTTTACTCTAATCAATTGAGCTAAAGCAACTCTAATGGTGTGAACACAACAATGCTTTATGTAAAAGTGGTAACCCCACTTGTGCTTAAACGATGAGTATGACCTACGATAAAATGTTCTCATTTGACTCCTAAGTCAATATACTCATATATAGATGACCTAGTTATCGCCAATTGCTTGATAGATGCTAGAATGTTTATGCATGCTTTGCCACATATTTCATTTGCCATTTTATTGAGTGAGCATGTTGATTGCATATTTTACTCATTCGAGGACATCCATTTGTTGCTTTGATTGTTTGGCTCTTTCTCTTTTGCCAAATGGATGGACAAGAATGCCTAAGAACCTCCTCTAGCTATCTATGATTTTCTCGTCTCAAACTCTATTCATGCTACATCACAAAGCTTGATCAAGTCAGATTCGAACCACTCCGTGTGAGGAGCACTCGGAGTTCCCGATTCGTCATTGGCTTAAACAAGGTCGGGATATATATATAGGAGGTGCCCATCTCAACCTTTACACACCTCCCCCTCGATGTTCATGCTCCTATGGTATATATTCAGTTCATATTGTAGCTATGGTCATTCTATTATGATTTTCAACTCATCTTGTGTGATTTATTTCTTCAGTCCCAAGTGGCAAATTTGTTCTGCAGCATATGGTATCATTGAGCTGCACTTGTTTGTACTGTCCCTCTTCCCCTGCTCCTCAAGCGGCACTGCTGTCTTGTGCTTGTTGTTCGACAGGTATTTGTCTTAATGCCTAGAGAAGAGACTTGTTTTCTGTACTAAACTCATTATTAGTTTGGTTTGTATTATTTTGTCAGTTCATGAAAAAACATAAGATAGTTGGGTGTGTGCGCAAAAAAAATCATCAGTACACGTTTCAAAATTATGTAAGTTTAGATATATCACCTAAAAAAAGTTCAAAGAAAAATTATGCAAGTTCAATCTGTGTGCTGCTACAAATTTGCACTTCTTGTCCAGTCGTACTAGTACTGATGAATAACGAGTTACTGATAGTTATTAATGATTGAAAAATGTAGGGGTTGAAGTAAACCCTCTTGATATAACTATTACTAATATATGTGCTCTACCTGCACATTTTTCAATACCAAAGAATAACCCGAGCGAGAAGTTCATGTTTAGAAAGTTGGTAGGTTCATACATAGAAACTTAACAAATATTTTCCATTTTAGTATTGATCGAGTATTATATATGCCTCAGTTCTAAATACTTTGTTCATTGTGATCAGAGATAATACAAAAAGAATATCCTTCAGTTCTGCGGATATTTTACAACTTCTCTGAACATGCGTCCACCGACATGCTCGGCGCCGTACACAACTTCATCGTATGAGAGCTTCTGCTCCATATCCTCTTCCTCCATGGTCCCCGCATGCTGTGATGACCAGGTCTGCAACCGGAACTACATCATAGTGTTCTTGGAACCAAACTGAAGCAATGCAACGAGAAGTACAAAAATTTGGGCTGATGTACCTTGTCCTATACCCACTTCTTTGCCTGGATGTAGGAATCTGATAGAAAAAACAAGGTGTGTCCCTCTACATATTCAAGAGATAAATTTGATTGCTGAAAATGCTTGTGTTTATACAATTTAATTTTGCTATATGTTCCTTATTTTAATTCAGTCTAGTATCTAATTTTAGTTCAGTTCAATTATCATTTTGGTTTAAGTTCAAGCCAATTCTTATTTTATTTTATCGTCTTGTGCTTCCATCCATTCCGTGGTCTAGGGCAGCTATCGTGGTGTTAATTTGTGTCTTCTGACTTGTGCAGTTTGATTTCTTGGCACACTGTCTTGTCCATGTGTGTGGCATTAATCAACCGTCTAAAGGAGAAAGGTGTTCTACATGAAATTCATCCATTTGTCAGTGCGAGTTTATTCTTTTTTGTCACGTCTAAGTTCAACTATGGTTTTGGACTTGCAAGATTCAGTTGACAACCACTACTGTGCAATGATATTATGGTACTATCAACATAAACATAGAGCCTCCACCTATGGAGACGCGCCATGGCTCCTCCCACCTCCCACGACGCGCTGCAAGGGGGTCGCCGGCAGAGGGCGGAGCGTCGGCAACAACCACTTCTGGCCAATCCTGCTCCTCCTCATCACGTGACCGTCTCCTTCGGCACCCTGCACCTCGACGTCGAGCACTGCCCTCGCATGAGAGATCGGATGGACAAGGCGCTCCTGCCACCTTCTTCCCCGTTGATCTAGCTCATGTTCCCCGTCGACGGCAGGAGACATGAGGTCACCTCCGGCGCTGCTGGTGGCGTGAAGGCCGTCAAATGGTAAATTTCTGACCCTTGTAACCTCATGTACTACTACAAAGCAGAAAGGGTCTCTGTAAGTTAGTTAATAGCACCATGCCGTGCCTCTTGTGCTGCAAGACTTCTAGTTCTTCAACTAAAAAATATACGTTTCGCTTGGCATGCTTTCTGGATGAGGTATTGCATGATATCAGTCCCAAAAAAGTATAAACTTCTTCTATTGTTAGTTCAATTTTCTCTATTATGCATGTTTGTTTGCTTTTTATCATGATATATAGAAAGATGTTGGTAGCTCTAGTACCTATACTACAACAGTTCATTGAGAAAAAATATATCAGTTCAATACATACTTGGAAAAAAGCTCAATACTAAGTGTTCTCTGCCTATCCTTACATTAGCTAGTCTTCACCATGTTCAGATAGTGCCTAGAAGAAGTTAACTCATGCATTTCCATAAAACTATGTACTGATAAATCAAAACTCATGCATTTCCATAGAATTCTGGAAAGTTTCGTGTGTGCGCTTCTACAAATCTGAAATACTTTTCCAATTATACTAATACTGATGCAATTACCTAAAAACGTTGAAGAAAAATTCTATAAGTTTGGTGCGTGTGCTGCTACAAATCTAAACTTCTTGTCTAGTCATTCTAGTACTGATGAAGATCGAGTTGACTAAAATAATGTAGTCGATTCCTGAGACCCTTACTAGTCCTATATATATATATATATATATATATATATATATATATAAGTTGTGCCTGATAGCCATACATGAATTTTCTCTTTGTTGCCTACTTGTTTTTGTAAAATTCTTTGAACTTATTTAGGTGATATATTTGGACCTTTGCCTCGTTAGTACAACAGCATGCTCCCCAGCCGGTCACGAGAAGAGCTGCGTGCAGGCCCCTTGTGCTCTGTCCTCGATCCGCCTCAGTCATCTCCCTCTCATCCTCTCTCTGCTCCGTGTGTGTGCAAGGAGTGGGAGCGGATAGAGCGGGGGAGTGGGAGGCCCTTCCATGGTGAATTAATAGGCATCTTCCATGGAGATTGTGAGCTTTGCTTCAGGATTTATGTTGTTGGTCTGTCCACTGTAGTTTGATATTACTTTGTAACATCAGATATATCACCTAAATAAGTAATGATTTGCAGCGAATTTCTTCAAAATCCTGTAAAGTTTAGATATATCACCTAAATATCGTCAGTGCAAGTTTCAAAATTCTGTAAGTTTCTATATATCATAAAGAAAAATCGATGAGTCACCATCTGCTTTATATTCATGTTCTCTGTAGCACAAGTAACAATGGGGCTGACTGAGAGTGATCCCTGAACCATTTCATTAAAGGCCATGGTTTCTAATAATGCCAATGCTAATCCCTGAACCATCATGTCCTCTATACAGATTGAGAGATTAACATATCAATGGAAGTTTGTTCTCAAAACTGAAATTGTTCTGCATGTACTGAAAGATTAGTTGTTAATTATTGGAGTGTTTCTTTCTTGCAGAATAAAAATATTATGTATGCATTCCTTCTTGGCCCAGCTGAGAGAACCCTCATGTTAAAAAGTATAAAAGCAGTTTTGAAGCAATTCCCAGTGTCTTTAGAAGCATTCATGGTTAAAAAGCAATGACTACCTCCTCCATTCAAGTTGAGCACTGGTCATCGTCCAAGTTGAGCACTAGGTGTCGTCCAAGTTCAAAGAGGGATGTATGTAAGTACAGAAGTTTGTTTTAGTGAGAAAATGCGGCGTGTTCACAGTATTCTGTATGATTCATTTGTTCAACCTTAGAACTTAGTGATATTCAGTATATTTTTCTATGATGAAGGCACACATGAAGTCATGTGCAATGGTTATACCCCTAGTATTTCAAAGATTCGTATTTTGTTTCTTTAAATGTGTTGTGCGCCTGTTTGATGAGGTAAAACAAAGTAAAATAGTGAAAATGGCATTAAAGACACTTGGAAGTACAAATGTAAAAATAAATAAGTTCTGATTCTCGACAGGTAGGAAGTTTGGAGAAGAAAACATATAAGTTTTTAAAAGAAGGGAATGGTAAAAATGTAAGTCCGTTCAACTATATAAACCATAAAGGTACAATGGTGATTACACCGTCAGTAAAGATAAGGATGAGAAAGAAAATTAAAAACTAAAACTAAAAGAACATCGAGTGATTATTTTTTGAGAAGTACAAACTCTCCAGTACCATAAGTACCATAAAATTAAAATTAAAAATTGCATCTATTATTACTCAAGGGACAATAAATTTGCAAAAAAAATTGTACTAGTAAATGTTTAGAGGAAAAAAAGCAACTTAATAAATGAAAAAAACGATAAGTTCACATCTACAAAAGTTGTATGTTCAAACATGACGTCTGAGATAAGTTTGGGAGAAAGCTCAAACAAAAGAAAAACCCACGGAAATTCAAATGGTAAAAGTCCAAGTTGCAAAACACAAAAAGTTCAAAACATCATTGCAAAAAAGCGAGTTCAAAAAAAGAAACACACAAAACATATTGTCTTAAAATAAATATCATTCATCTCAATGATATAAACCATGCAAGTTCGAGGACTATGATACCGTAAACCATCGAAAAGTTACGAGGAAAAGGCGTACCCAAAAAGTGTAAAGTTTGTTCTACGAAAACACGCGTAGCACCAACACATATGGACATCAGTTCCAGTACTTTTTTCGGAACCATTCAAAATTACTTCATGAAAAATATCTCCCCGATACAAACACACAGAGAGATCAGTACGAGTACTCTGTTTTTTCTGACGGGAAAGCTACACGAAGGGTCTCAGCATATTTCAAATTAGTCTTCACCAGTTGCAAATTTGAGAAAATGTTCAACATGACTAAGTTTCATATTTCGATAGCTTTGTGTAGACGTTGAACTGAAATCTTTGACCTCTTTGAAAGTTTTGCATTTGACAATTCTTTGTGAAATTTTGTTGCACACCTACCGCGAAAGTTTCCCAGAATATGAGCTGCCATTTTATAGCACGTATGGTGCTCAGTCTCATGTCAAATACAGTAGTAACTATTGGTAGCCCCTGATCAAATACTACTACTATAGTAACTCCAGCAGCAACAACATAGTGCAGGATAATTAATTAGCAATGGAATCTCCTCAGCTCCCATTTCATGTTTCATTTTAGGTTCATGAATTTTGGAACAGTACTTCCTGTAAATTGCACTTTAAGCATAGAAGATTTAGCTTCAGCCGCTCTTCAGATTCTGCCCTATGTTGCCAACTCTATGGCTCCTGCTAGCAACACTAGCCGAGAACCTCGTCTTGGCATCTTACATGAGATAAATGAACAAATTTAGACATGCCGTGAGATGGCCAAGATTCTGGTGCAGGCTCTAGTTCATGCAGAACTGGATGACCTTTCATTTATTGTGCAAAAAAGATAGAGCATAGAGATTGATCTTCGAGAGACGTCAAGGATGGGCACATGGGCAACATGGCTACAGTTGCCGGCGATTGAGGTGAACCTGGACGGACGGTGGTGGTGGTGGCCACCGCCCCCTCCCACTCCGGTGGGAGCCGCTCTGCCCTTCCCTTCCTAAGATGGCAAGGTAAACGAAATCAGTGGAGTGGTCACTCAATCCTTTCAACCACATCACAGCTCGGCGCCTTGCCACTAGTACAAAGGGGAAGGAGGAGGAGGGGAGCGGAACACGGCGACTCCACCACCAGCTCGACTCGACCCCCGGCTAGAAATGGCGCACCCCCCTCTGCCCTCACGCTCTCCCCCACCACGCGGGTATTCCTTGTGCCTTCGCTTGAGTTCTCTCCGCTGATTTCTCGTTTGGTTCTACTTGCAGGTGGTAGCTGCTTTGTCCGTGCTGCTGGCGCTGAGGCGGACGCCGGCGCCGCGCGTGGCCGCCGTCTCCTCCGGCCAGCTCTGCGCGTGCTCTTGGGGCGCGCTGCGCCCTCTACGACCGGATCTCGTCGCGGCCCCTCCTTGCCCCGGCGCCGCCCGCTGCAGGGTGCCTCTGCTCCGGCTTGGCGCATGTACGCACCCACGCCACACTTCTCTCCACCATACGAGCTCCAGTAGCAGCGTCGTCGCTGTCGCCCGCGCCCCGGTGCCCATCACCGCGACTGGGGTATGGCCTGGGTTGCCAGGAGGGAGGCGGGCAGGTGGAGGGATCCGCCACAAGCAGCCGGCTCAATGGGGAGAGAGAGAAGGGGGCTCTTATTTGCACTTTTAATAAAAAACAATCAGTTCAACGAAATGACGGAATCAGTACAACCGCTCAGATTCATCAGTTCAAGAAGGGTAACAGAATAATACGCATAACAGAATATATATATATATATATATATATATATGTATATATATAAACACTATTCTGATCACGGGATCAGAATAATATTCTAGTCACAACATGAACTTCCCGAGTAACGCGCCTGACCTTTCCCGTGTGCTACGTTGAACTTCAGCTAAAATGTGTCCAAATGGGGCTTGCTATATACCGTTGGAAAGCTATGGCCACCAGTATTATGACCCAAGTTCAACTTTTGGCAAAATGTAAGCGGTTTAAGAGCAGTTTTGAAAACCGTTTTTCTTCGTACAAAAAATGTGAATCGTATTTTCGATCGCATTTTTAAACCTTTTATCGGAATGAGGCAAATAATATGGCGTTGGAAAGCTGCTGCAAAACCGCTCCTTACACATGTTGAAAGTTTTCTCTAATTCCCTACGGTTAAAGAGTAATTCGGAAAATCATAGAATTTCGCAAACAGAACACCCGAGTTCGTATTTTTGATGCCATTTCTAAACGGCTAATCCAATTGAGGCAAATAATATGGCGTTGGAAAGCTTATGAAAATGCGCTACTTTTTCATGTTAAAAGTTTTTTCTAATTTTGAATGATTTAAAAGTAATTTAGAAAACGGTACAAGTTCCACCGAGTTCGTATTTTCGAGCTAATTTTTTACCCGTATGTCCAAATGCAGCAAATGATATGGCATTGGAAAGCTTGAAGAAATGCGAAACTTTTTGTATATATTGTTTCTCCTAATTCATTACGGTTTTATGTCAGTTTTGAAAATGGCTAAAAACGTATTTTTGTCGTAGTTTCTACAAACTTGATCGGAATGGGGCAAATAACATACCTCTGAAAAGCTACGGAAAATGCGAAACTTTTTCATGTTGATGGTTTTCTCTGATTCCTAGCCGTTTTTAAGTAATTTCAAAAACAGAGTGATCATGCGTTCTGCCTTTATCGTGAAACAGATTCTTCGAAAATGCACCGCGTGAAGAACATGAACTTCTAGGCATGTCTACTTGAACTTCACTCTTTTTTTTCACGTGCTTTTTTTTTGCTCATAGGTCTCCATGCACTTCTCGTATCTCTCCATCCACTCACCGAAATTGAGCAAGCGATATACCAATGGAAAGCTGCTGTAAACACGCAAATTTCCCGTGTTAATCATTTTTTCATACTCGCAACAATTTTAAAAGTTTTTTATCTCAAATTCATTCACTATAGTAGTCGAACTTCGTGCTGTTTTCACGTTGAACTTCTGTGACGTATTTTCGTTTGTAATTTTCTCATCCATTTCGTCAGTGTTACACAAATGATATTCTTTTTGTACAAACCTCTCTCACAATATTTTTTTAACTTTCTTCGACTAAGGACTTGTCATTTTGAAATAAATTAGAAAATGACGAGATCATGATTTCTGCCTTTATCACAAATGGAAATGCACTGCATGAAATAGTTGAACTTCTCGGGCATGTCTGATTGAACTTCACCCTGTTTTGACGTGCAGTTTTTTCACGTGGTGTTTTTTGCACTGCATGGAGTAGTTGAACTTCTGGGGCATGTCTGTTTTAACTTCACTCTGTTTCACTATATTTATATTTTTCTTATATGAAATACACACCAAGTAGTACGTGAACTTCCGGTTGTTATCACTTTTGAACTTCTCTCTGGTTTGAGAGAATTATTTTAAACACAAAAACCAACATACTTTTTATGTATTTTGGACATCTAAATACACGGTGAACCTCTCTCACAATTTTTTTTGAACTTTTCCTCGCCGAGCACTTGAACTTCTAGCAACCATTGTTTTCGTTTATGAGTTGTTTTTAAAAGTGCAAAAAATGGCGTTGTGTTTTTTATTTTTTGAACAGGTAAATCCTAGGTTTTAATAAACTCCAAACTTCTCTGTTATTTCAGTTTGAACTTCACCTTTTTATATTTTGAGTAAAGAATTGTATTTGATTTTTATACGGAAAAAATCTTAGTTTTGTAATAAACATTATACAACTTCTTCGTTATTTCGAATTGAACTTCTTGGTTTATTCGTTAGCAATGGGAAAATTTAAGTTTTTATGATAAATATTGAACTGCTCCATTTTTTGAAATTGAACTTCTTGGTTTATTATTTAAACTTAAGTTTTTGTATTAAATATTTGAAGTGCTCCAATTTAAGTTTGATCATGTTACATGTTTTGAACTTTTTCATTTCTTATATTTAAACTTCTCTCTTTCTCTTATATACACAACAATTTACAAAACAATTGGCGGGTAATTACAGAACAATTTACCCCTATAGTACCCAGCTAGCCATGTTTGTAGCAAACACTGCACCCTACTAACTTACTGACCTAGTTTTTTTCATTATACAAATTCATAAGCATTACCTTCTATTTTTACAATGCACAAAATTGGTCAATGAACACATTGGCGTGCTAAAAAACAAAATTTGGACTGCAGTATATTACACTTCCAATGATACATCTAGAGACACACACAACGAGCCTATCCATCCACTCCCATTTTCCACAAATGATGTTACATCTAATCTCAACTGATTATGTAGTGGTGCGATTTGTGTAAGATGTGTGCGCACGCACGACAGCTCGCCATTATAGTGGAAGATGAGTTTGCACTAGCATTAATCAAGTAGGCAAACTTTTTTGATTTCACAAACTGAGTTTTTTGTTTCCATTTTTTGAACTTCCAAATTTTTTATCATTGAACTTCATGTGCTTTGCACGCACGCCTCTCACACATAGAGCGCACACACAAAACACACGCACACCAAACACACATTCGTAGAGAACCAATGAACGCTATACACAGAAGAAATTGTTTAGAACAAATAGCCATAGCCTGCATTAGATCAACAACGCCAGATGGAAGTTCAGAGAAAAATCCACTGTCGTTCTTCCCTATCGGCAGCAGCAGAATTGCGCATCATTTTTCACTTTCTCCTCTTAGCCTTTAGACAAACACCTGCACGGCAGAAGCAGTGGATCAGTCAATGGAGGAGCAAGCAATTTGGAGAAGAGATACGGGATACGAAGCATAGGCCGAAAAAAAATCCTTTTTGACCTCGACGGCCGACGTGACTAAAAGCGCCCCATGCAAAAGTTCGAACATAGTTGCGGAGGAGGGATTGAGCTTAGGTCCTCTGTGGCGGCGCTCTACGGGGGAGATGCTGGGTCGCGACGGGCAGTGGATGGCGGTGGTCGCCAGGATCCAGGAAAGGTCCACTGGCGCTGGCCGCATCTGGAGGGTGGGCAGGGCGCCGCGACGGAAGGCAAGACGGTGGTTGCCGGCAGCGCGCGTGGAGTTGGCGTCCAGCGGAGTAGCCAGGCGACAGTGGTTGGTGCCGGTGGTCGCCGGTGGCGCGCTTGGAGGGAGGGCCGCCGCCACGGTTCAAGATGGGGGAGGCGGCTTCCATGGCTGAAGCAGGGGGATGGGGCCGCGGCGATTGGATCCTGGTGGGGTGGCGCGAGATCCTGGTCAGGGGCGGCGCGCGTCACCGGCGCCAGCGGGGGCGTGCGTCACCGGCGCAGGCGGGGTGGGTGGGGGCACCAATGCCGCGCTGGGTAGCTGCGGGAGGGAGGCGGCGCGTGGGGTGGGTCGGTGGGTAACGTGGGGGTGGATCGGGTGGGAGGTTGAGGACGTGGGTTGGTTTTTTTTTGGCTGCAGTTTCAGTGGTTTCGGGAGTTCGGGAACGGGCCTATATAGGATCGATCGTGATCATAATAACTACTCTGATCCCAGGATCAGAATAGTGTTACTCTCTCTCTCTATATATATATAGGTCAGTGGTTTCAGCGAGTTTGGAAACGGGCCTATATATATATATATATATATATATATATATATATATATATATATATATATATATATATGTATGAGAGTGGCGTTTTGGCTCCTAGGTGCATATGCACCCATTGTCGAAATCCAAATTCCTAGAAGTTGAAAAATTCGAAACAAAAATCCCGCGTGTATATCCGGACATTTTATGTGCGTTCACAAGGTTTCGGTGAAAAACGACGTTTTTTGTGGCTTGTGTAAAAAAGACAATTTCTGATGCTTCATTCTAACTATTCACGAGGCATTTCTTTATCTTTTTTACACAAGCCACAAAAAACGTCGTTTTTCACTGAAACCTTGTGAACGCACATAAAATGTCCGGATATACACGCGGGATTTTTGTTTCGAATTTTTTAACTTCTCGGAATTTGGATTTCGACAATGGGTGCATATGCTCCTAGGAGCCAAAGGCAATTACCGTATATATATATATATATATATATATATATATATATATATATATATATATATATATATATATATATATATATATATATCCACGGGTGAGATTTTGGAAATTTCTTCAAAAGCCCTCAATCCGCGCTTATCCTGCTCTGCCTCCTCGGGTCTCCGGATCGTCTCCTCGCCGCCAGTGACCTCCCGCCGCTAGTTTCCGTCGCCGTCAACGGAATTCTGCTCCGCCTTTGTCGCCATAGCGAACTGCCCCCGAACTAGGGTATGGGTTCGATACTTTGTGCTATTTCCTTACTCCGATTCCTAGCACATTGCTTCGCCATGATCTTTTCCACGTATGAAAACAATCTATCCAGAGAAAACATCCTTTAGGTTAGGTTTGATTTGAAAATTTAGGGTTAGGTCTCCGCCGAACTCATCTCGGACCGACCGAGTTATATAAATCAGTCTCACTGATTTGGCTTAGGCCATTGCACATGCGTTTTTCGGTCTGACCGAAAATTGCAAATTGGTGCGACCGAGTTCGACTCTCTGCGAAACCCTAGCAATCTCGGTGCCACCGAACTGTGACTCGGTCTGATCGAGTTTATTAGTTTAGGTTCCAAAAGTTGCTTCGGTATCACCGAGTTTAACAAATCGGCAGTTCCAAAATGCTTTCTGTGAAGAACTAAAACTAAGTTTTTGACTCATCTGTTTTGCAAAACTCTACACTTTGTGATGCTCATCCATTCTACCTCATGTACATCTATTCATAGGGTTTGTTGTCAGTGTGATTGCCAAGATGTCTGACCAAAGTGACAGCCAAAACAGATCTAAAGAGCAAATTCAATTGAGTTAGAGCACTAGTCCCTCAAGCACCTTAGATGATGGCAGTAGGAGCACTCCCAGCAATTTGCCAAAGGCAGCCACCAGGTCAAGGAAGAAGAAAACCTCAGATTCTGAAGATGAGGACTATGTGGCCACTGAGGAGGAAGTCGGCTCCAAGAAGAAGGTGCTGAAGAAAAAGTATGGTACTGCTGCAACTACAAAGTCTGGTTTGCACAATAAGGCCCCTGCCAAGAGGGTGCCAACCTTAAAGGTCAGAGCCTCAACTAGTGAAACCTCTAAGCCAACTGGAGATGCTACTAGAGAGGGAAAGAAGAGGAAGGAGAGGGTCAAGAAGAGCACTGCTAGAGTGCTTGGTAGATCCTCCATAATGAGAGAGCCAGAAGAAGAGGAAGAGGATGCTGCACCAGCACCCAAGTCTCAGAAGCTCATGGGAGATGCAATCAAGTCAGGGGCTGCAACATCAAAACCCAAAACTGCTCCCAAAGGAACAGCTCAAGCTCAGAAGCCTTCTAAACCCAAGAGAACCTCCAGAAACATTCCTCCTGAAGAAAAGAATAAGGCCCCAGTGCCTGAAGCTTAAGAAGAAGATGCAGAAGCCCAAGTGTTGAGAAAACTGAAACCAAAGATTCCAGAACACAATGACACTCATCCAGTGGCTGAGGACATGAACATCAAAAAGGATGCAGGATTGAGACTTTGGAGGCAGTCTGATCCATATGCTGTAAGAAGGAGAACTGCAGTGGATTATAGGTTCCACACCAAGGAATAACAAGATTTCTATGAGACCATTCTGCTTGACAAGAAGCCAATTGTCTGTGATATGAAATGGGTCGATTGGGAATTCATTGATGAGAATGAAGACTTCTTCCCAGGTGTACATGAAAGCCTGAAATCTTGTGGAGTTGATGAGTTTGTGGGTCAAAAGTTAAACAAATGGAATGATGAGCTAGTTATGCAGTTCTACTGCACTGCTCATTTCTATCCAGATGGCAGAATCGTGTGGATGTCTGAAGGTGTACGAGGTACCAATCAACTGTTGATGAATGGGCCAAGTTGATCAATGCCCCCGAAGAGCAAGAGGATGATTTGGATGTGTATGCCAAAAATAAGAAAGACCACAACTCTATGGCAAACATGTACAAGGAGATCCCTGACAAAGCTTTGGAGACACACAAGCTTGGATCTGTGCACTATTTGTTGTCTGGTCTGCCTACTATCAACACCATCTTAAGGCATATTCTACTACCCAAATCTGGAGATCACAAGATGATAAGAGGACATTCCATCAACTTGTTGCAAATCTTTGATGTACCACAAAAATTCAAGGTCATGAGTCTGATTGTGGAGACAATCAAGAGGACAACTGCTGACCACAAAAGATCTTGTGGGGTATGCTCCGCACATTCAGGTGCTCATCAACTCAAAGATGGGCACAAGTACTTACTTGTTGGACAAGGAGCATTTACCCTTGCACCCAGATTTTGAGTATAACACAGTTGTGATGAATGAGATGACCCTTCATCAGCACAAGCACAAGAGAATAGAGCTAAGGCAAAGGCAGAAAAGGTTGCACGGATGCCAAGTGCGGAGGAAGCATCTCAGGTGTTCTTAAAGAGAAAACAAGATCAATTGGGTAATCTGATACAAGCAACATTGAGGATTGAGAAGGGCTTGACCACCCTAACTCAGAATCAAGAGAGCTTCGAAAGGATTGTTGAGACAAAATTCTATGATATTGACCTCAAGGTGACTGAGATACATACTGCAGTCGAGCAGCTCCAGGAGGAAGCCGAGGAGAAGAGAGGGAAGGAAACTATGGATGCTTTTCAGTGTGTGCCAAGGAGTCAGAGGTCAGCTGCAGTGCCAGTATCAGATACAAGAGCTACTTCATCTGCACTACCAGCGACAGCTTTAGTTCCACCTCCAGCACCTGCTCCATCAGCTCCAACCACATCAACTGATGCCTTTGTCCTTGGAGTTCTCTCTACACCACCTCCCGAAGACCAAGCCTGAGAGACACATAGCACTATGCAATTTTGAACTTTTTGGTAACTTGTTGCCAAAGGGGGAGAAATGGATAGATCATAGGCTTCGAGAGAGAGTGTATTGCTCCTGTGTCTCTCTTGCATTTTGGTTGAACTTTATTGTGTGCCTGTTTGATACTTTATGTCTGTGTGATATACTTGCATGATCATGTGTTTGATCATATGCTACTTTAATGTTTGCTTGGATGACATTATCCTTTATATCCTTATATGATCATTCACTTTGCTTGGTGATGAGTGCATGTTTTAATTCATATCATTTTGAGCGCTCCACCAAGATGTATGTGACATGGAAGAGTGACCCATGATCCTAATTGATTGTGCATTTGCATTAAAAGCAAATTTTAAATAATGCACAAATTTAGGGGGAACTCTTGCTTATCACATAATTCTCAAAGCGACGATATATTTAAATCTTATTATCATTTGTCAAAACTTTGATCTATATGTTGTCATCAATTACCAAAAAGGGGGGCATTGAAAGTGCAACTATCCCTGGGTGGTTTTGGTAATTATTAACAACATATAGCTCATTGAGCTAATGCTATTTCAAGATAAATATTTCAGGAAAGTTCAATGATTGGCATGGCATGGATTAGGATTGTGGACCCCTCAAAATGCTAAGGACACATATTGGCTCAAGCTCAAGACTCTACATTTTACTTTTAGTAATCCAAGATCACATTGAGTCCATAGGAAAAGCCAATACTATCAAAAGGGGATGAGGTGTTGCTTAATGGCTTGCTTGCTCAAAATGCTTAGTGATATGCTCCAAAAACCCTCAACCACTTTCTCATATCCACATATGTCCCAAACCAAAAATCAAACTCGGCCCCACCAAAATGTTCTATATGGTGCCACCGAGTTCACTTGACATAGCCACTGCCACACACCCTAGTCACTTCGGTCTCACCGATAGGGATCTCGGTCTCACCGAGATGGGATTGCAAACTCTCTGTTTCCCTTCATAACGTTTCGGTCCAACCGAGATGAGCTATTGGTCCCACTGAGTTCGCAATGCAAACTCTGTTTTTCCCTTTCGTAAAGTTTCGGTCTCACGAAAATGAGCGATTCGGTCCCACTGAGTTTGACTGGCCAACTCTCTGGTTAGCTTATTACCAAAATCGGTCCCACCGAGTTTGTGTAATCGGTCTCACCGAGATTACGTTATGCCCTAACCCTAATGAAATCGGTCCCACCGAGTTGACATATCGGTCCACCGAAAAGCCTAATGTTCACATTGTGAACTAAATTGGTCTGACCGAGTTTTCTGATTCGGTCCCACCGAGTTTGGTAAATTGTGTGTAACAGTTAGGTTTTGTGTGGAGGTTATATATACCCCTCCACCCTTCCTTCATTAGTAGAGGAGAGCCATCAGAACGTGCCTACACTTCAACATTCATTTTATGAGAGAGAACCACCTACTCATGTGTTGAGACCAAGATATTCCATTCCAACCATTTGAATCTTGATCTCTAGCCTTCCCCAAGTTGCTTTCCACTCAAATCATCTTTCCACCAAATCTAAATCTGTGAGAGAGAGTTGAGTGTTGGGGAGACTATTATTTGAAGCACAAGAGCAAGGAGTTCATCATCAACACACCACCTATTACCTTTTGGAGAGTGGTGGCTCGTAGATTGGTTAGTGTCACTTGGGAGCCTCCGTCAAGATTGTGGAGTTGAACCAAGGAGTTTGCACGGGCAAGGAAATCGCCTACTTCATGAAGATCTACCCTAGTGAGGCAAGTCCTTCGTGGGCGATGGCCATGGTGGGATAGACATGGTTGCTTCTTCGTGGACCCTTCGTGGGTGGAGCCCTCCGCGGAATCGCGCAACCGTTACCCTTCGTGGGTTGAAGTCTCCATCGACGTGGATGTACAATAGCACCACCTATCGGAACCATGCTAAAAATCTCTGTGTCTACATTGCGTTTGCTCCCTCCGAACTCCTCCCTTTACCTTCATGTGCAATGTTTTACATTCTGTTGCTATACTCTTAGGCTTGCATGTGTAGGTTGATTGCTTGACTTGTGCTAAGTTGTTTAAATCTGCCAAGACTTAAAATTGGGAAAAGGCTAGATTTTTATTTGGTCAAGTAGTCTAATCACCCCCCTCTAGACATACTTTCAATCCTACACCTTCTCCTCGCGGGCGACCGTGATGATGCCGCAGCTTCCTGGCATCTTGACGATGTTGTAACCATGATGAGTCACTGCCATGAACATGGCCAGGGCCGGGTACCCAAGGATGGCGTTGTACGGGAGGCGAATGTGGGTGACGTCGAAGTCGATGAGCTCAGTGCGGTAGTTGTCGCGCTTGCCGTAGGTGAGAGGGAGGTGGATCTGCCCTATCGGGGTGGTGGAGCCGTCGGTCACTCTTGAGAATGGCTAGGTAGGCTGAAGCTGATTGTATGGCACCTGGAGCCTGTCAAACGTCTCGATCGAGAGAACATTGAGCCCCGTGCCGCCATCGAGGGTCTTGGTGACGAGGACATTGCTGATGATGGGCGATCAGAGTATCGAGAGGGCGCCGAATGTGGCCGCACACTTGAGCTGGTCGGAAGATTCGAAGGTGATGGCGTACTTTGATCACCTGAGCGGACATGTCGCCTCGAGCTTGGGGAGGGTTGCGTTCACCTCACACGCGAACTGCTTGAAGATGCGATGGGAGGCTGGGGCCTGAGCGCCGCCCAGGATGCAAGCGATGGCACGAGGCTCTTGGAAGACCCTAGCCCCCTCGTCCTGGTGATGGTCATCATTCCTTCTTGGTGGTGGCGGCAGCGGAGGAAGGCCAGCGTTGCCCTGAGGGCGGTCCTCGCGAGGCTGGTACCTCCAGGGACCCTCGCGAGGCTGGCTCTACCAGTGGTCCTCACGAGGCTGATCGCGCCATTCCTGGCATGAGTCGCAGCCGTCCCAGTGTCCTCCGTCTCGGCCTACTTCGCGACTATAGCCTCGATCATTGCGCTTGGGGCGACGACCGAGGTGCCCGTCACGGATGGCCCTGAGCTCCTGGCTATCATTGGTGTTGTGGTTTTGCACGTTGTGGAAGACACGGAATGGGCGGCTACCCTTGGATGACTCTGGGTGGTCGCAGTCGCGCTTCAACTCAGGTTCGGCCGCAAGCACAGCTGGCCCCTTGTGCTTCACATCCTTGGCCTTGGCCTTCTTGTCTTCTGGGCCAGCCTCCGGAAGCTCCAGGAGGGAAAGGCGACCTTCCTCAGCTCTCGCACACTTGGTTGCCATGTTGAACATCTCTAGAGATGTGCACAGGTCCTCGTGTATGGCGAGTTGCTCCTGTTGGGGAATGTAGCAATAATTCAAAATTTTGCTACGTGTCACCAATATCAATCTATGGAGTCATCTAGCAACGAGGGAGGAGTGGATCTACATACCCTTGTAGATCGCGCGCGGAAGCATTCAAGAGAACGGGGTTGATGGAGTCGTACTCGTCGTGATCCAAATCACCGATGATCCTAGCGCCGAACGGACGGCACCTCCGCGTTCAACACACGTACGGAGCAGCGACGTCTCCTCCTTCTTGATCCAGCAAGGGGGGAGGAGAGGTTGATGGAGATCCAGCAGCACGACGGCATGGTGGTGGAAGTAGCGGGATTCCAACAGGGCTTCGCCAAGCGCTGCGGGAGGAGGGAGATGTGTCATGGGGAGGAGAGGGAGGCGCCAGGGCTTAGGTTGGGCTGCCCTCCCTTCCCCCCACTATATATAGGGCCAAGGGAGAGGGGGGAGGCGCAGCCTTGGCCCTTCCTCCAAGGAAGGGTGCGGCCAGGGGAGGAGTCCCTCCTCCCCAAGGCACCTCGGAGGTGCCTTCCCCTTTTAGGACTCTTCCTTTCCCTCTTCTCTTGGCACATGGGCCTCTTGGGGCTGGTGCCCTTGGACCATATAGGCCAAGGCGCACCCCCTACAGCCCATGTGCCCCCCCGGGGCAGGTGGCCCCACCCGGTGGACCCCCGGGACCCTTTCGGTGGTCCCGGTACAATACCGGTGACCCCGAAACTTGTCCCGATGGCCGAAATAGCACTTCCTATATATAATTCTTTACCTCCGGACCATTCCGGAACTCCTCGTGACATCCGGGGTCTCATCCGGGACTCCGAACAACTTTCGGGTTACCGCATACTAATATCTCTATAACCCTAGCGTCACCGAACCTTAAGTGTGTAGACCCTACGGGTTCGGGAGACATGCAGACATGACCGAGATGACTCTCTGGTCAATAACCAACAGCGGGATCTGGATACCCATGTTGGCTCCCACATGTTCCACGATGATCTCATTGGATGAACCACGATGTCGAGGACTTAATCAATCCCGCATACAATTCCCTTTGTCTATCGGTACGACACTTGCCCGAGATTCGATCGTCGGTATCCCGATACCTTGTTCAATCTCGTTACCGGCAAGTCTCTTTACTCGTTCCATAACACATCATCTCGTGATCAACTCCTTGATCACATTGTGCACATTATGATGATGTCCTACCGAGTGGGCCCAGAGATACCTCTCCGTTTACACGGAGTGACAAATCCCAATCTCGATTCGTGCCAACCCAACAGACACTTTCGGAGATACCTGTAGTGTACCTTTATAGCCACCCAGTTACGTTGTGACGTTTGGCATGCCTAAAGCACTCCTACGGTATCCGGGAGTTGCACAATCTCATGGTCTAAGGAAATGATACTTGACATTAGAAAAGCTTTAGCATACGAACTACATGATCTTGTGCTAGGCTTAGGATTGGGTCTTTGTCCATCACATCATTCTCCTAATGATGTGATCCCGTTATCAATGACATCCAATGTCCATGGTCAGGAAACCGTAACCATCTATTGATCAACGAGCTAGTCAACTAGAGGCTTACTAGGGACATGGTGTTGTCTATGTATCCACACATGTATCTGAGTTTCCTATCAATACAATTCTAGCATGGATAATAAACGATTATCATGAACAAGGAAATATAATAATAACTAATTTATTATTGCCTCTAGGGCATATTTCCAACAGTCTCCCACTTGCACTAGAGTCAATAATCCAGTTCACATCGATATGTGATTAACACTCAAGGTCACATCCCCATGTGACTAACACCCAAAGAGTTTACTAGAGTCAATAATCTAGTTCACATTACCATGTGATTAACACTCGATGAGTTCTGGGTTTGAACATGTTATGCTTGTGAGAGATGTTATAGTCAACGGGTCTGAATCTTTCAGATCCGTATGTACTTCGCAAATCTCTATGTCATCTTGTAGATGCAGCTACTACGCTATATTTGGAGCTATTCCAAATAATTGTTCTACTATACGAATCCAGTCTACTACTCAGAATAATCTGGATTAGTGTCAAAGTTTGCATCGGCGTAACCCTTTACGACGAACTCTTTTACCACCTCCATAATCGAGAAAATTCCTTAGTCCACTAGTTACTAAGGATAACTTTGACCGCTGTCCTGTGATCCATTGTTGGATCACTCTTGTACCCCTTGACTAACTCATGGCAAGGCACACTTCAGGTGCGGTACACAGCATAGCATACTGTAGAGAGCCTATGATAAAAGCATAGGGGACGACCTTCATCCTTCCTCTTTCTTCTGCCATGGTCAAGCTTTAAGTCTTAACTTCATACCTTACAACTCAGGCAAGAACTCCTTCTTTGACTGATCCATCTTAAACACCTTCAAGATCATGTCAAGGTATGTGCTCATTTGAAAGTACCATTAAGCATTTTGATCTATCCTTATAGATCTTGATGCTCAATGTTCAAGTAGCTTAATCCAGGCTTTCCATTGAAAAACACTTTCCAAATAACCCTATATGCTTTCCAGAAATTCTACGTCATTTTTGATCAACAATATGTCAACAACATATATTTATCAGAAATTCTGTAGTGCTCCCACTCACTTCTTTGGAAATACAAGTTTCTCATAAACTTTGTATAAACCCAAAATCTTTGATCATCATCAAAGCATACATTCCAACTCCGAGATGCTTACTCCAGTCCCTAGAAGGATTGCTGGAGCTTTGCATACTTATTAGCATCTTCCAGGATTGACAAAACCTTCCGGCTGTATCACATACAACCTTTCCTCAAGAAAGTCGTCGAGGAAAAATGTTTTGACATCCTATCTGCAAGATTTCGTAAATAATGCAGTAATCGCTAATATAATTCCAACAAACTCTTAGCATCGCTACGAGTGAGAAAGTCTCATCGTAGTCAACTCTTTGAACTTGTCGGAAAACATCTTAACGACAAGTCGAGCTTTCTTAATGGTGATACTTACCATCATTGTCCGTCTTCCTTTTAAAATCCATATGTACCTAACAGCCTTACAACCATCAAGTAGTTCTTCCAAAGTCTACACTTTGTTTCCATACATGGATCCTATCTCGGATTTCATGGCCTCAAGCCATTTATCGGAATCCGGGCCCACCATCGCTTCTCCATGGCTCGTAGGTTCATTGTTGTCTAGCAACATGACTTCCAAGACAGGATTACGTACCACTCTGAAGTAGTACGCATCCTTGTCATCCCACGAGGTTTGGTAGTGACTTGATCTGAAGTTTCATGATCACTATCATAAGCTTCCACTTCGATTGGTGTAGGTGCCACAGGAACAACTTCCTGTGCCCTGCCACACACTAGTTGAAGAGACGGTTCAATAACCTCATCAAGTCTCCACCATCCTCCCACTCAATTCTTTCGAGAGAAACTTTTCCTCGAGAAAGGACCCGATTCTAGAAACAATCCCTTATTGCTTTCGGATCTGAGACAGGAGGTATACCCAACTGTTTTGGGTGTCCTATGAAGATGCATTTATCCGCTTTGGGTTCGAGCTTATCAGCCTGAAACTTTTTCACATAAGCGTCGCAGCCCCAAACTTTAAGAAATGACAGCTTAGGTTTCTCTAAACCATAGTTCATACGGTGTCATCTCATCGGAATTACGTGGTGCCCTATTTAAAGTGAATGTGGTTGTCTCTAATGCCTAACCCATAAACTATCGTGGTAATTCGATAAGAGACATCATGGTATGCATCATATCCAATAGGGTGCAGTTATGATGTTCGGACACACCATCACACTATGGTGTTCCAGGCTGTATTAGTTGTGAAACAATTTCCACAATGTCTTAATTCTATGCCAAACTCGTAATTCAGATATTCATCTCTATGATCATATCATAGATATTTTATCCTCTTGTCACGACGATCTTTCAACTTCACCCTGAAATTACTTGAACCTTTCAATAATTCAGACTCGTGATTCATCAAGTAAATATACTCAACATCTACTCAAATCATCTGTGAAGTAGGAACATAACGATATCCACTACATGCCTCAGCACTCATTGGATTGCACACATCAAAATGTATTACTTCCAACAAGTTGCTTTCTAGTTCCATTTTACTGAAAACGAGGCTTTCAGTCATCTTGCCCATGTGGTATGATTTGCATGTCTCAAGTGATTCAAAATCAAGTGAGTCCAAATGGTCCATTTGCATGGAGTTTCTTCATGCATATACACCAATAGACATGGTTCGCATGTCGCAAACTTTTCAAAAATGAGTGAGCCCAAAGATCCATCAACATGGAGCTTCTTCATGCGTTTTATACCGATATGACTTACGTGGTAGTGCCACAAGTAGGTGGTACTATCATTACTATCTTTTGGCATGAACATGTGTATCACTACGATCGAGATTCAATAAACCATTCATTTCAGGTGTAAGACCATTTGAAGGTATTATTCAAATAAACAGAGTAACCATTATTCTCTTTAAATGAATAACCGTATTGCGATAGGCATAATCCAATCATGTCTATGCTCAACGCAAACACCAAATAACAATTATTTAGGTTTTAATACCAATCTCGATGGTAGAGGGAGCGTGCGATGCTTGATCATATCAACCCTGGAAACACTTCCAACACATATCGTCAGCTCACCTTTAGCTAGTCTCCGTTTATTCCGTAGCCTTTTGTTTCGAGTTACTAACACTTAGCAACCGAACCGGTATCTAATACCCTGGTGCTACTAGGAGTACTAGTAAAGTACACATCAACACAATGTATATCCAATATAATTCTATTGACCTTGCCAGCCTTCTCATCTACCAAGTATCTAGGGTAATTCTGCTCCAGTGGCTGTTCCCCTTATTACAGAAGCACTCAGTCTCGGGTTTGGGTTCAACCTTGGGTTTCTTCACTAGAGCAGCAGCTGAATTGCCGTTTCATGAAGTATCCCTTTGTTCCCTTGCCCTTCTTGAAACTAGTGGTTTCACCAACCATCAACAATTGATGCTCCTTCTTGATTTCTACTTTTGTGGTGTCAAACATCGCGAATATCTCAAGGATCATCATATATGTCCCTGATATATTATAGTTCATCACGAAGCTCTAGCAGCTTGGTGGTAATGACTTCGGAGAAACATCACTTTCTCATCTGGAAGATCAACTCCCACTCGATTCAAATGATTGTTGTACTCAGACAATCTGAGCACAAGCTCAACAATTGAGCTTTTCTCCCTTAGTTTGCAGGCTAAGAAAATCGTCGGAGGTCTTATACCTCTTGACGTGGGCACGAGCCTGAAATCCCAATTTCAGCCCTCGAAACATCTCATATGTTCCGCGATGTTTCGAAAACCATCTTCGGTGCCTCAACTCTAAACCGTTTAACTGAACTATCACGTAGTTATCAAAACGTGTATGTCAGATGTTCGCAACATCCACAGACGATGTTCAAGGTTCAGCACACTGAGCGGTGCATTAAGGACATAAGCCTTCTATGAAGCAATGAGGACAATCCTCAGTTTATGGACCTAGTCCGCATAATTACTACTATCAACTTTCAACTAAATTTTCTCTAGGAACATAACTAAATAGTAGAACTGAAGCGCGAGCTATCTTATGAACTCCCACTCAGATAGACATCCCTCTAGTCATCTAAGTGATTACATGATCCGAGTCAACTAGGCCATGTCCGATCATCACGTGAGACGGACTAGTCATCATCGGTGAACATCTTCATGTTGATCGTATCTACCATATGACTCATGCTCGACCTTTCGGTCTCTTGTGTTCCGAGGCCATGTCTGTACATGCTAGGCTCGTCAAGTCAACCTAAGTGTTTCGCATGTGTTCCGAGGCCATGTCTGTACATGCTAGGCTCGTCAACACCCGTTGTATTCGAACGTAAGAATCTATCACACCCGATCATCACGTGGTGCTTCGAAACGACGAACTTTCGCAATGGTGCACAGTTAGGGGGAACACCTTCTTGAAATTTTAGTGAGGGATCATCTTATTTACTACCGTCGTTCTAAGTAAACAAGATGTATAAACATGATAAACATCACATGCAATCAAATAATAGTGACATGATATGGCCAATATCATATAGCTCCTTTGATCTCCATCTTGGGGCTCCATGATCATCTTGTCACCGGCATGACACCATGATCTCCATCATCATGATCTCTATCATCGTGTCTTCATGAAGTTGTCTTGTCAACTATTACTTCTACTACTATAGCTAACGGTTAGCAATAAAGTAAAGTAATTACATGACGTTTATGTTGACACGCAGGTCATAAATAAATTAAGACAACTCCTATGGCTCCTGCCGGTTGTCATACTCATCGACATGCAAGTCGTGATTCCTATTACAAGAACATGATCAATCTCATACATCACATATATCATTCATCACATCCTTTTGGCCATATCACATCACATAGCATACCCTGCAAAAACAAGTTAGACGTCCTCTAATTGTTGTTTGCATGTTTTACGTGGCTGCTATGGGTTTCTAGCAAGAACGTTTCTTACCTACACAAAAACCACAACGTGATATGCCAATTGCTATTTACCCTTCATAAGGACCCTTTTCATCGAATCCGATCCGACTAAAGTGGGAGAGACAGACACCCGCTAGCCACCTTTATGCAACTAGTGCATGTCAGTCGGTGGAACCAGTCTCACGTAAGAGTACGTGTAAGGTCGGTCCGGGCCGCTTCATCCCACAATGCCACCGAATCAAGATTGGACTAGTAACGGTAAGCATATTGAACAAAATCAACGCCCACAACTACTTTGTGTTCTACTCGTGCATAGAAATTACGCATAGACCTAGCTCATGATGCCACTGTTGGGAAACGTAGCAATAATTCAAAATTTTCCTACGTGTCACCAAGATCAATCTATGGAGTCATCTAGCAACGAGGGAGGAGTGGATCTACATACCCTTGTAGATCGCGCGCGGAAGCGTTCAAGAGAACGGGGTTGATGGAGTCGTACTCGTCGTGATCCAAATCACCGATGATCCTAGCGCCGATCGGACGGCACCTCCGCGTTCAACGCACGTACGGAGCAGCGACGTCTCCTCCTTCTTGATCCAGCAAGGGGGAGGAGAGGTTGATGGAGATCCAGCAGCACGACGGCGTGGTGGTGGAAGTAGCGGGATTCCAACAGGGCTTCGCCAAGCGCTGCGGGAGGAGGGAGATGTGTCATGGGGAGGAGAGGGAGGCGCCAGGGCTTAGGTTGGGCTGCCCTCCCTTCCCCCCACTATATATAGGGCCAAGGGAGAGGGGGAGGCGCAGCCTTGGCCCTTCCTCCAAGGAAGGGTGCGGCCAGGAGAGGAGTCCCTCCTTCCCAAGGCACCTCGGAGGTGCCTTCCCCTTTTAGGACTCTTCCTTTCCCTCTTCTCTTGGCGCATGGGCCTCTTGGGGCTGGTGCCCTTGGCCCATATAGGCCAAGGCGCACCCCCTACAGCCCATGTGCCCCCCCCGGGGCAGGTGGCCCCACCCGGTGGACCCCCGGGACCCTTCCGGTGGTCCTGGTACAATATCGGTGACCCCGAAACTTGTCCCGCTGGCCGAAATAGCACTTCCTATATATAATTATTTACCTCCGGACCATTCCGGAACTCCTCATGACGTCCAGGATCTCATCCGGGACTCCAAACAACTTTCGGGTTACCGCATACTAATATCTCTATAACCCTAGCGTCACCGAACCTTAAGTGTGTAGACCCTACGAGTTCGGGAGACATGCAGACATGACCGAGATGACTCTCCGGTCAATAACCAACAGCGGGATCTGGATACCCATGTTGGCTCCCACATGTTCCACGATGATCTCATCGGATGAACCACGATGTCAAGGACTTAATCAATCCCGTATACAATTCCCTTTGTCTATCGGTACGACACTTGCCCGAGATTCGATCGTCGGTATCCCGATACCTTGTTCAATCTCGTTACCGGCAAGTCTCTTTACTCGTTTCGTAACACATCATCCCGTGATCAACTCCTTGATCACATTGTGCACATTATGATGATGTCCTACCGAGTGGGCCCAGAGATACCTCTCCGTTTACACAGAGTGACAAATCCCAGTCTCGATTCGTGCCAACCCAACAGACACTTTCGGAGATACCTGTAGTGTACCTTTATAGCCACCCAGTTACGTTGTGACGTTTGGCACACCCAAAGCACTCCTACGGTATCCGGGAGTTGCACAATCTCATGGTCTAAGGAAATTATACTTGACATTAGAAAAGCTTTAGCATACGAACTACATGATCTTGTGCTAGGCTTAGGATTGGGTCTTTGTCCATCACATCATTCTCCTAATGATGTGATCCCGTTATCAATGACATCCAATGTCCATGGTCAGGAAACCGTAACCATCTATTGATCAACGAGCTAGTCAACTAGAGGCTTACTAGGGACATGGTGTTGTCTATGTATCCACATATGTATCTGAGTTTCCTATCAATACAATTCTAGCATGGATAATAAACGATTATCATGAACAAGGAAATATAATAATAACTAATTTATTATTGCCTCTAGGGCATATTTCCAACAGCTCCTTCATTTTGACGTCTTGGACGCCATCAGTGAATGCCGAGATGATGGCTTCATCCGACACCTTGGGGATCTTGAGGCGAACACTATTGAAGCGCTGGATGTACTTCTGCAAGGTCTCTCCTGGCTGTTTCTTGATGTGCCGCAGGTCATCCGCGGCTGGTGGGCGGTTGCGAGTGCCCTAGAAGTTGGTGACGAAACATTCTCGCATCTCGTCCCAGGAGGAGATCGATCCCACGGGGAGGGTCAGGAGCCATGAGCGCGCGCTGTCGTTGAGGACCAAGGGAAACCAGTTTGCCATAACCTTCTCGTCGCTGTTGGTCGCCTCGATGCTCAGCTCGTAGAGCTGCAGGAACTCGGCAGGGTCGGGGGTGCCATTGTAGCGTGGAGGCAGCGGGCTTGAACTTCCCTGGCCAGACGACGCTGCGCAACTCCAGAGTGAACTCGTGGCATCCCGATGTGGTCATGGAAGCCCGCCGTAGAGGTGGAGCCTGGTCTTGGCGCTCGCGCGCCACCACTGCGGGCGCCGCACGGTCTTGACGTGCCGGTGCTGGGAGCGCACGCGCATCTTCTTGCGACCGCTGCACCACCTGACAGCTTGCCTCGTCGCGCGTGGCACCCTGCACTGCAGATCGTGCTGAGGAGCCTCCCGCCTTGGCTCGATGATGGCATCCTGCCTGGGAGGTGAAGGAGGTGCTTCGTGAGCTACGTCACCCGCGGCAAGCGGTGGGTGAGGCAGTGAGCAATATGGTGCAGGAGACTCACCGGCAGCGCTGACGAGCTCGGCAATGCGGTCCAACCAGTCCTCGTAGAGGTCATCGACCGGGCGGTAGCGCAGAAGCTCGCGTGCCACGAGTAGTGCAGCCTGCGTGTTCGCCGAACCACGACGAGCATGAGAAGACGAAGTAGCCGGAGTTAGCGATAGGGTGGCGGTGCGGCTGTCTCGCCGCACAGAAGGATGTAGTGACGAAGCCTGCTGCTCATGGCCCACGGGGCCAGTGGCGTCGTTCGCCACTGGCGACGGGGGACGGCAAGGGCAGCCATCGCCCGCCGGTGCTGTCTGAGCGACATGGGCGGCAAGGGCGGCCCGGCGCTCAGCACGAGCTCAACAAGCGTCAGCCATGGGAGTGGCAGAGCGGTGGCAAATCGACCGGCGGAAGGGAGACTCTGACACACCCCTACCTAGCGTGCCAAATGTCAGATTTCGGGCTCCGCAAACCCTGGATAGATTCGAACTCTGGGGTGCGTGCGGAGAACTCAACCTCCCCAGTCTGCCTACCCATCGATCCCACGGCCTAGCTCAACGAACTAAAAGGAAAGAGGACACAACAGTTTACCCAGGTTCGGCCGACCTTACGGTGTAAAATTCTACTCCTGCTTTGTGGTAGATTGGCCTCGAGGTGGGATAAGGATGAACTAGTACAGTGGAAGAACGACCTTAGGAGGTGTGTTCTTGAGCTGGTGGGGGAGAGGATGATCTGAATGATCCGGATCCCGTCCCTTGCCACGGTGGTGGCTAGGCCCTATTTATAGTGGCCTTGGTCCTCTTCCCAAATGAAGGCGGGAAGGGATCCCACAACGGCAAAATTCGAAGGGAGACAACTAGTACATCTTGTTCTGACAAAAGTGGTCTTAGCCTGCAAAATCTCTGCTCCTTAGGAGCCGGCTTGAGGAGGCCGCTCCTTCTGGAGGTCTTGGTGTCGTCTGCCTCGCGAGGCTTGGCTCCTCGCGAGGGTCTTGTGTTGTTGATGCTGAAGGTGGGCCGTACCATGCCGTCGATGGAGCCACGTCGTGGGTCGCAGGCAGGCAAGTCTGGGTACCCCCGCTCTCAGAATACCGACAACACCGTCAGGGTTTGGCGCATGCTCAAGAGTGGGCTTGGGCTACACAATGTCCAGCCAACAGATTGTGTGGCAATGGAGTCAGTTCAGGCTTGGTGGAGACATAATGCCACACGGATGACCAATCGCGTCAGCCACTTATCTCAATGTTGCTTGTCTCTTGGGAAATTTGGAAGGAGCGTAACGCCCGGGTTTTTCGTAACACTATGGTTTCAGTGGGAGTGTTGGTCACCAAGATAAAGGAGAAATGTTTACTTTGGAACCTGGCGGGCACAAAGCACTTGTGTAATATAATGTCGCGTGAGTAGCATCTTGTAATTTGGCATTGGGCGGCAAACTCTAAACTCCTCTATTAATTAATGAAAATGGCAAATCTTTCTTTTACCTAGTTTAAAAAAATGTTCCCATGATGGAATCCCCAGGGAGAGCCCGAGTAATGTTAGACATACACACATACGGAAGATTGTGTAGATATTTTACGGGGTGTTGATGTGGATGATTAGGATTGAAAGTGTGTGTGTGGTGATGGGGGGGGTGAAGGGGTCCACCTCACTGAAATTTAGGGAGGGAGAAGATTTAGTTTTAGAAGGTTACACAAAGCTTTGTAGAACATTCGTAGGTGTAGTATTATTGGGCGAACCCTCTCCGCCAGAGCTATGTGCCCCCCCGTATCTATTTCTATTAGGAATCACCTACAACGAGTGCTATCGGGCCGGCTCAAAACTGTAGGAGGGTAAGAGTTTTTTTTCTTCCTGTGTTTAGGTTTCTTTTCCACTATTTGTCGCACGGTTTTTCTCTGTTGTCTTTTCCTTTTTCTTCTATTTTTCCTCTTTGTTTTCTGCAGGTTTCTTTGTTTTTTCATTGTTCTCACTGACTTTCTTTAGGTTTTTTACATTTCTTTTCCTTTCAACATATATCTACTTTTTTCATACATATTTTACATTTTTGGTATACACCAGGAACATTTTGTATACACGTTTAACAATTTTCAAATACATGATAAACATTTTTTCAAATATATGTTGTGAAGCCTACCTTTTTATACATGTTGTAGATCTAAAACATTTTGGTATATATGTTTAACATTTTTAAATACATGATTAATGTTTTTATTCAAATACTTGTTTTGAACAAAAAAATTGAATACATGTTAACATTTTTTATGATATAATTTCTTTAAAATGTCACAAATTTTTGTTTTGAATGGTATGTAACCACTTTTTGAATTACATGAATATTTCTTTACATTGTATAGCATTTTAAAAGTATATCATGTTCATTTTTTGAAATACGTGAACATTTTTTTAATGTCACATACATTTTTTAATGGTGTAAACATTTTAAAGAATATGTTGTCTCGTACTATCAAGTTGTGTATTGTCTAACTCAGAGAAGGGCAAGCCTCCCAACCTCCCACACGCATGCTAGCGATGCTAGAGGCTACGGATGGCTTAAACACAACGCTAAACTTAAAGTACTAAATAAAGCGTTAGTTTCATATATTTTTTTACCTTTTCAATATTTCTTGGAAAAAATATGAACAAAATTTCTTGAAAATGCGAACAATGCTTCAAAATCGTAAAAAAATTGGATATTCTTTTTTAAGATGTTACCAAAAACTGTGAACAGTATTATGCAAAAGTAATTTAAAATACACACTCAACATTTTCCTAGTATACAGTGAACTTTATCCAAATAAACACTGATATTTTTATAAATATATGGTGAACATTTTTGAAATGCACGCTGAACAAAATTTCTATACACAATGATCATTTATTGATACACAGTGAACAATTTTCTTCAATACAGTGAACTTTTTTTTAACATTAACATTTTTGGAAAATGAACACGATTAGAATTCTGAACTTCTATTGGTATTTCGAATTCTGAACTTTTTTTAAATGTGAATAAATTTGAAAAACACGAACAATTTTTTAAAACATGAACAAAATTTGGAATTTAAAATATTTTTTTGAATTTTTTTAATTTATGGAAACAAAAAAGGAAACATAATAAGGTTCTAAAAGGTTCTCAAAACCGGTTGCTCGCTCGAAGTGGGTCAGTCCTTATCGCGTTGGTCGCTCATTTTGCTTCAGCGAAGCCGCGATGGTTTGGTAGTCACAGGTGGCAACTAGGGTTCGCCCTTCGGAGAGTGGAGTCATATAGATGGCACCACACACGGGAGGCCGTCCGACTAGGTCCTATTGTCGAACACAGAAACAGCAAAAAAAATATCAAAAAAGAAATGACAGTGCGAGGGATCGAACCATGTAACTCACACTACTGACCGCTAGTCGCTAGGCACATGAGCTGATAAGCTTCAATGTCTATCTATAAAAACGCAAACTACTAGAGCTATCCCTTAGCGATCGGGTTATTGTAGCGAGCCGGTATTTTCCCCACTTTTCTTTTTCTTTTTTATTACTTTTTTGTTTCTTTTTATTTTTTTGGTTTCCTTTTTGGTTTCTCTTTTCTTTTTTAAAAAATGACAGCCCTTATAAAAAATTGTCCAAAAATTGAAAATTGTTTGCTTTTTTAAATTTTATTCATAAAATAAAGATATTTTCATTCTAAAAGATTGTACAAAAATTTCAAATAAATGTTTGTGTCTTGCAAAATTACCTAGATTCCAAAACACGAACATTAAAAAAATCATACAAGATTTTGAACACCAATAGTTTTTGAAAAACTAACTTCCCTGAATATTTTTTGTATTTGTGTGTAAAAAATCCATGTTCACGTAGGGTGTCCTGGTAGGCGAGAAGGCTCTGTCTGGGAGCACATTATTTTTCGATATCCTTTAAATGACTATTTTTTCCAGTGGTTTGTATGTCGAATTTAAGGTATCATGCCAAGTTGCTTCGGTTTTCGATAAATTTGCATTTTCTGGAGTTGAGTAAAAAATGTTGATAAATGGCCGAACGTGTCGCAACATGCAAATGGCATCAAAAGTTGTTCAAAGCTTGCATTGATGCCGTATATGTCCGTGCCAAGCTGCTGCAAGAAGTTGGGGGTCATTTATCCGTAGTCCAAAAAACACAACCAGTTGAGAGGGGTGCGTTAGACTAAGCCAGACGGGTGCATCCGTGAGCATGAAGTTTTTCCTAATTTGAATGCCTTGGTTAATTGTAATTTTTGTCATTATCAATCGACATGAACATATTCTTATATCATAACCATTTCTTGAAATTTATCAACAAATTTAGCTTTTTTAATTGTGTATGAAAATTTTATAGGCTTAACAATTTTTTAAAAATGTTAACAAGTTCCCTAAAATTGATGGTGATTTTTTTTCAAACCATATACTTTTTTTCAGTAAAATAACAAAATAAATTAAGTACAAAAATTTCACAAATTTCTGAACAATTTTTCTGAAAACAGGAACATTTTTTAAATTCCAGACCATTTTATAAAATTGTAAACAATATTTGAACACAAAAACAATTTTTAGTATTCCAAACTGTGTTTCAAATTTTGAAACAGGTTTAAAAAGGAATAATAAAGTTTTAAGAGGAGAAAAATGAATGAACGAAAAAAAAATGGAAATTGTCACAGTAGCGAGTGGAGCTAAGGACACAAGCGGGCAAGTCCAAGCCAATTAACGAGTGGGGCTCGCTCTGTGCACGCCACATGGGCTGACCTTGAATTGAAAAGGTTCATAAATTTGAAAAATGTTCATCACTTTTTGAAAAAATTAACGCTTTTAAAAAAAGTTCACTTCTAAAAAATTTCACGTCTTTTCATAGAAACATTCATGAACTCGAAAAATGTTCACCAATTTTTTAAAAACATTCTACAATTCGAAAGAAAGCTCACAGGATTTTCATAAAAAGTTTACGCAAATTGGAAAAAGAATCACAATAGCTGAAAAAGTTCAGTAACTTGAAGAAAAATTTTCGAACTAAGAAAAAAAGAAAGAAAAAAGGTCGAAGAAAAAACTGTCAAAGAGAACAAAAAACCCATAAAAGAAAACCAGACGCGTTACATTTGCCACAAAGGATGGAAGAAGATGAAAGATAACAGAACAAAATAACCTGGCGTAGTGGTTTGCGCCTGTAGTACTGAATGTTTAGGTCTCAAGTTCGAATCTCCCGTGAAAAAACATACACGGCGGGCAGTTTAATATATGACCATCATGCCCTTTCTTATAAAGAGGTATGAACTAATTCGAGTCGTCCTTATGTTCAGGGGGGTGTATCGAAGCAGAAGTGTTAGAAAGATTAGACCAGGTTTTGAGTTTGGACACATGGGCTTCCCAAAAATATGAGGTTATCCATCAGTCTTGCCACAACCAACATCTCCATCATCTACTAGTAGCTTATTGCAGGGGTGCTAATTATCCTCCGGTAAATCGACACAAGACTGAATAAAGCGTACGGTACCTTAAACATCGTGTGCGTGAAAAGATTGACCCTCATACCTCCATCTTTATAGGTTCAATGAAAAGGTCAATCGTTGGATTATCACCTCGCATCGACCCAACATAAGGGCACGAGACGTGTACGTCAACACTGCTTGGACCGGTCAAGGAGATTGATAAATGATTTTCGCCTAGAGAGAACGCATGTTGCTCCTTGATCCTCGATGTTGTTTTTCACAACTTTTGATAACTTGTGCCAACACTCTATATGGCTCCCTGAGCATTATCAATGCACCATTGGATCCTACAATAACACTTAGCCTATGTCAGGATCACGAGAGAGGTTTGATGTCCCAAAGTAGTTGCATCGACCTAGTTGTTGATATCGGGACACCATGCCACGTGTCGGCTCAATCTCGGTCGCATCTAAGATGCTATTCGATCCATTCGCCTCGTCGTGGCTCCCATGGCCATAAACTTCGCAATAGTTGCTCGTGTCAGGTCAAAAACCAACGTCGACACATTGATTCCTGACAAACGATAGGGGCACACATGATCTAAGCACGATATCCTCGGCATAAGATGTCCATTCATATATCTTACATCCCTCCTCTCCTTTCTTATAAAGAGGTATGAACTAATTCGAGTCGTCCTTATGTTCAGGGGGGTGTATCGAAGCAGAAGTGTTAGAAAGATTAGACCAGGTTTTGAGTTTGGACACATGGGCTTCCTAAAAATATGAGGTTATCCATCAGTCTTGCCACAACCAACATCTCCATCATCTACTAGTAGCTTATTGCAGGGGTGCTAATTATCCTCCGGTAAATCGACACAAGACTGAATAAAGCGTACGGTACCTTAAACATCGTGTGCGTGAAAAGATTGACCCTCATACCTCCATCTTTATAGGTTCAATGAAAAGGTCAATCGTTGGATTATCACCTCGCATCGACCCAACATAAGGGCACGAGACGTGTACGTCAACACTGCTTGGACCGGTCAAGGAGATTGATAAATGATTTTCGCCTAGAGAGAACGCATGTTGCTCCTTGATCCTCGATGTTGTTTTTCACAACTTTTGATAACTTGTGCCAACACTCTATATGGCTCCCTGAGCATTATCAATGCACCATTGAATCCTACAATAACACTTAGCCTATGTCAGGATCACGAGAGAGGTTTGATGTCCCAAAGTAGTTGCATCGACCTAGTTGTTGATATCGGGACACCATGCCACGTGTCGGCTCAATCTCGGTCGCATCTAAGATGCTATTCGATCCATTCGCCTCGTCGTGGCTCCCATGGCCATAAACTTCGCAATAGTTGCTCGTGTCAGGTCAAAAACCAACGTCGACACATTGATTCCCGACAAACGATAGGGGCACACATGATCTAAGCACGATATCCTCGGCATAAGATGTCCATTCATATATCTTACATCCCTCCTCTCCTTCGTGGACTACCAGTAAAATTTCTATTGTGGTAGCCGACTCTGTATGATGAAAATCATAGCGAAGGGCGGTAGAAGCAAGAAGGAGAAGATAGATGACAATGAATGGATATGATAAGTAATGAGGGGCTCCCTTCTCATCGTCTAGTCCTATATGAGAGTGGTTATAGCTAGAGGTAATGTTGTTTCTGGTAGAAAAAGAAAATCCTATATTAATGGTAGATGTCCCATTTTGGTTATAGTGTCAACATTGGCCCATGTATTAGAATCACCCAACATGGGTGACAGCATAATCTCCAAATCACCCCACTCCTTCCCCTTTGACATAGGCATAGCGTCAGTCATATGACCCTTCTGGTGCTGATATGTCATTTTTTCCTTCTTTTTCAGACTGGTTGCATTGGTTGTGTGTATCTTAACCATGTAAAGGCCGGATGTTGCTCATTATGCTTTCTATCCGCTTGATGCTAAATTTTGAGTTAATAAAAGTGCTCTTCATAAAAAATGTACCTGATATAACGCAATTAGGTTTATGCTTTGGATACATTCACTACTGCAGGATGATGCTAACGCGACACTATGATCAGAGATCCTTTGACGAAACTGTGTCGATGCATTAATCGCAAACGGTGATGTAAAAAAACCATCAAAAAAGATGCAAGACGTTTGTGATGAAGGATTCATCAAACACGGTTCAGAATTTTAGTTGCGTGTGCAATGGAGGGCATACAATTCAGTTCAATTAACCTTTTGCGATTAGGAAGAAGAACAGAAACGGGCAGCCAGATGAAGGCGTGTGATATACGGCACACAGTTCACTCGGATTAACTGTTTGTGATGGGGCGAAACTATAGAAATGGGCAGTCAGATGAAGGTATGTGTGATTGAGGGCATACGCTTCAGAAGGATTAACTGTTTGCGATTAGGCAAAAGAACAATAACGGTCAGCCAGATCAAAGTGTCTGCGATTGACGACATACACTTCACACGGATGAACTGGTTGCGATTAGGCACAACAAATAGAAACAGTTAAACGGGCGCTAGATGGACACACATTCTAATGAAAAGATGTGTGCGTGATGGTAATAACGAGCATGCACGGTTGTTGGAACAAGACGCGTGCTAAAATTGCCTATTGCGGTGCACCCTATGGTGCAAATGACACGTACGCGGCTGAGAAAGCGTGCCCACGTTACGTCGTCCGGGAATAGTGCCGCACTTAGAAATTATAGAACCGTCATTAAATTTTGAGTCTGTGTCTCGTCACATTTCAAATTACTACCATTCTATATTTAATTGCAAACCTGTTCACATTGATCAAAATCTAAACGGTTTCTCACTTAGGAGCGTATTAGTACTCGGTTATAAATACTACTACTGCAAGATGACTACACATTCCTTCTTAACTCCTCATCCACAAAAACAAACAAGTCATTCATCATTGTTCCCTTGCATCTGCCATGGCCAACGTGAGTTCTGGGTCGAGAGATCACCACCAGGGACAGGAGAGCATGGAAGCGGAAGCACGAGAGATGTCCCGCCTCTCCAAGAAAGCAGCCGACATGTCCCGCCGCGGGACCGTAGCAACACAGAGGTCCCGCCGCGCCCTCGATGCAGCAGACTGGTCCGGCCACGCCGCGGAAACAACATAGATGTCCCGTCGCTCCGTGAATGCAGTAGAGATATTCTCCCATGCCGCGGTGGCCTCGAAAAATGTCTCGCGGGCAGACGAGGACTCTTACAGGCGTATGAATGCGATCAGATCTCCGGCTGGGCGAGGTTGCAGGACGGCATGAAAACCTCGTTTGAACAGGCTACCGGCGTCATCCTACAACTAAGTGAGGGAAATGCGAAGCTCCGGGCCGAGCGTGACCTACTGAGGGCGAAGATCGTCGGAAGTGCAGAGTAGCAGGAGGAGACCACTGCCTTGTTGAAGAGGACCAGTGTCATCGTCAAGAAACTTATGGACGAGAATGACATGCTCCGCATCGTGCGCTAAAGGCTGGTGGAGGAATCCGTGGATGCTCTCAAGCAGCGTCTTGAGGACATGAAGGAGCTCATCACCGCTCGCCGCAGAGACTAGTTCCCGCGGCCTGCAGCAACGCATCAAGAAAGTAGAGATCCGCAAGCCAGACCGTTGTCTTCCTTCTTCTTTTGCCCTTGTGTATTTCGGGCATTGCCGCATGTGGATTTTTAAATTATCTTCCTAAATATGTAAGACAATCATTATCCACTCTCACCGTCTTTATATTCATCAGTCTTGCTATAAGTCACGGTCGATGCTATATAGGTCCGTCGGATCTTACATCAAGATTCGTGCAAAACTTTCTTTTCAGATTTTTCTTTTCTCTCTCTTAAATCTCAGTCGAGTGATACATAGCCACGCCATGAAACAAGGGATCGTGCATCATTAATGGAGACATTGGGAGGGAGGTGGGCGGCAGATAGAGATCAAAGGGCTCTCCTCCCGATGAGCACGCGCAGGGGTCTGATCGCATGCCTCCCGTACTCAAATAGCTATCCCGCACGACACCTCCTAGCCAACAAAAATAGAGGACGTGTGGCGGCACGTAAATGGTAAGTAGAACACCCACGATTTCAATAACACTTGTGTTTCCGATTTGTAACGTGAAAATACTTGTTCACAAATGACTTTGTTGATTGTTAATGTGTGCGCCTTTGCAAATCGGACAAAATTTACCACAGCATGTTGGTGCCATGTCATGACACCATGCCAAGTTTCATGTTTTTCAGGCGAGTTTTGGATTTACGGAAATTTTAAAACCAAGTTTCTCGATGTTTTCGGCCGAGCAAAGACGCCCAGATGTTTGAATTCCATCCCTACTTCTTCCATGGGACCTAGAAATTCTCCCAAGTACACATAAATGATTTTCCAACTAACTTTTGCGCACTGAAGCATGCACTTGTACTTCAAATTTGAATTATGTGCATTAAATGCCCGGAAAATAAATTAATGTATAAAAAGGCCAAACGAATTCCGAATAATTCCAAAATTTAGCACGAAACTCCTATTTGGTGTAAGCTGACTGTGTAAAAAAATCAAGGCGGGAGAAGGCAGTGTATGTCGTTTCGCACACGGAGATGACACGTTCCCTCTCGGAACCACGAGCCTTCTTGAGAGAAGCGCCGGTCTACAAGAAGCTTACACTAAAGCTTGTCCCAATTTGGTCAAAAAATTTACCACATCATGTTGGTGCCATGTCATGACACCTTGCCATGTTTCATGATTTTCAGGTGTGTTTTGGATCTACAGGAATTAAAAAACCAAGTTTCTCAATATTTCTGGCCAAGCCACGAGATGATGTTTAAATTCCATTACATTTCTTGCATGGGACCTAGAAATTCACCCAAGGACACACATGTGATTTTTCAACCAACTTTGGTGCACTGGAGCATCTGCTTATAGTTCAAATTTGAATTATGCACATTAAATGCCTAGAAATTCAATTAATGTATAAAAAGGCCAAACGAACCCAGAATAATTCCAAAATTTATCACGAAACTCCTATTTGGTCTAAGATGCCTATGTAAAAAAATAAAGGCACGAGAAGGTAGTGTATGTCATTTCGCATATGGAAGTGACATGCTCCCTCTCGGAACCACGAGCCTTCTTGAGAGAAGCTCCGGCTTGCAAGAAGCTTATACTAAAGCTTGTCCCTTTTCGGCCAAAAATTTTGCCACAACATGTTGGTGCTATGTCATGACACCATGCCAAGTTTCATGATTTTCAGGCGTGTTTTAAATTTACAAGAATTAAAAACCCAAGTTTCCCAATATTTCCGGCCGAGTCACGACGCCCAGATGTTTGAATTTCATTCTCATTTCTTACATGGGACCTAGAAATTCACCCAAGGACACACATGTGATTTTCAACCAACTTTGGTGCACTAGAGCATGTGCTTGTAGTTCAAATTTTAATTATGCACATTAAATGACCAGAAATTAAATTAATGTATAAAAAAGTCCAAACGAACCCGGAATAATTCCAAATTTTAAGACGACACTCATATAGTTCTATGTTGCATCTGTGAAAAATCAAGGGGGGGGGGCAGCGTATATAGTTTCACACACAAAGGTGATACCTCCCCCCTCGGGAACGACGGGTCTTCTCGAGAGAAGCTCCGGTTTGCAAGAAGCTTATACCAAAACTTATCGAAATGCGGCCAGTTTTTTTACCATAGCATGTTGGTGCCATGAAATGACACCATGCCAAGTTTCATGATTTTCAGATGAGTTTGGTATTTACAGGAATTTAAAAACCAAGTTTCTCAATGTCCCGACCGAGCCACGACGCCCAGATATTTGAATTTCATTACCATTTCTGGCATGGGACCTATAAATTCACCCGAAGACACACATCTGATTTTACAACAAGCTTTTGTGCACTGAAGCTTGTGCTTGTAGTTCAAATTTGAATTATGCACATTATATGCCTAAAAACTCAACTAATGCATAAAAATGCCAAACGAGCCTGGAATAATTCCAAATTTAAACACGACACTCATCTAGCAATTCAAACACCATCATTTCCCTGTGTTACACCATTTTGTGGGATGTGATATCAGGTATATCACAAACAATTTACTAGCAAGAATCGTGTGGGATGTGATATAAAATATCTTGGCGCACCGTCCTGTCTGGCTTACGCTGGAAGCTTCATCGTCTACAGTCCACCGCCCGCGCTTGAACAACACTTGCATGCCAGTTTCTCGCGGCACCGAGCGAATTTTTTCTACCATCGCGGAAATATCTATCTCCCCGCCCCTCCCTCCCACCAAAAGCCATATTTCCGCTGTTCCTCCTTGATTTTCAAGTTCAAACCTTCACTCCTGCTTACTAGAAGCTCAGCCTCCTCGCCAGCGACCCTTCTTCTTGCAGCGCTGCCTCCTCGCCGGCGACCCTTCTTCTTGCTGTGCGGCCTCCTCGCTGCCAACCCTTCTTCTTGTTGCGCGGCCTCGTCGATATGGTCAGGTAATCCACACCACCCACACACCAGCCTCCTTCTTCCCCACCCACATGCCCCGACCGACGGTGTGACACCTTCCGCCGAAATCACTAGCCCCGTCCTCCAATTAAGCGCCGCCCACAACCATTTTACACGCAGTATAACGTGGAGCTCAGTAGCATCTGACAGTGGAGAAGCAAATCACGGCCGCATGCGCGCACGAGGTCGCTATGGCTGCCATGCGTGTCGACCGCCAGATCTTGGAGGAGCACCTCGTCTTCGAGCCCACCATCGACACCGCCACGTGGTTGTCTACTTTATAATACAGTTCATGTTGTTTTCTCGAGGCTACCGCCAGTGCTTTCTAGTGATTTGTCTGTAATGTTTATATGCAATCTGTTGTTTAGTTAATAGTTTGGTCCTTTGAAATGTAATGTTTAGTTAACAGTTGCTACATTTCATAGTACTGTTCTCAAGCATTCTTTGTTTTGTTAAATGTCTTATCTTCTAGTACATGTTTCTATTCTGCAATGTCGTGCTCAGTTAACTATTTTTGTTCATTTGGTCTGCTATCCATTTAACTGTTTGGTTCAATTCTGCAATTTGATTCTCATTTGTTGTGGATACAATTTTATATTGTTATGCATGTGAGAAATAAATTGAATTTGGCTGTACTCAATACATATTCTATTGATAGTATGGCAACTCTCAGTTAACCTGATCAAGATCTTCCTTATGTGTGTTGCAGGGAAACAATGGGAGACACTGCGGTTTACCGTTGAGGTTTGCTCATGCATGGTCCTTTCGCTAATAGCACATTATTGTGCAGTTGCAGGAATCATTCTAATATTTAGGTTTCTTACAATTTGGTCTTGCACATGTAGGTCCTACTATCAGAGGCTTAGGCCCACTGTTCGACCCAATTTGCATATGGGGAAATGAGATTTCCATGAATATCAGTCAAGTCAAGAAACCCAGAAAGATTGTTAGGATGAAGAAACTTGTGATGAGTAACAACAAGATCTTTATTTGCACAATGAAAAGACATCAGTCAACTATAGGATGGTACTCTTTTACCTTGTTTTTACCCCTTGCGTCATTTCAAAATTTATAACAACTATTTATGCATATCTTTGTTTTCAGTACTTTTCAAAGCAGTTCACCAATGATTACCTCTCAAACCACGTGCATGGTCAAGAGGCGAGGAAGGTATTCATTCAACACCCATGGTACAATATTGAAGTCTTCCTAAAAAGGACGAAGCTTGGGCAGGCAATTATCCATAGCCGCTAGCCTAAAGTTGCAAGGACATTCAACATCACTGAAGGCTCGATATTTACCTTCCGCTTCTGCAGTTTCCCAGATGTGATTCATCTGTCTATTTACCGTGTATGATGCTACTTTCCAAAGGTTTTCGATCTTGCATGTGAAACTTGGTGCTGTTGTATAATGGTGTAACTGAGTGCTGAAGCTATCTGATGTAATTCGATTATGAAATCCTAGTTGCCGTTATACGGATATGAAATACATGGTGTGTTTTATAAGAAATGCCAATTTGATTACTACATGGATTATCAATAATAGGGGTAATTACACTGCTTATTGGGGTTTTCTATTGCAGACGGTTACTCAGACAACACCGTGGGCGATAAACTCAAACAACCCACACGATTTCTAGAAAGTAGGCGTGTTTGATCAACTAACAATCACACATGGCTTCCGGCAGAGAACTATTTGCATTAGTCCACCTTGCACAAACGTTTCCACACACAAAACTGTGTGTGATATACATACGAACAGGAATGTTTTTCTGGGATTCACCATGTGGGATGTACATACGAACGGAAACAATTGGGTTTCGATGCCTCACCCGATTGCACACGAGCTCATTTTGCCCCAGCATGTGTGCCAGAAGGTCGTATCCCCAATGGTCTCCGGGTCGTGTGGGAAGGACCCCCTATCGCAGTCACTCACTTGGCGACTGTTCGAAATGCCGTCGCGGAAGGGGGTTAAAAACCGTTTGTATAACACGTCTCGACACCTGTGATTGTGTCGTGATCTTGTCACGGCAGATGTCCTCGTGAAAGGACTTAGTCGTGAGGCCATCGCCGAACGGTAGTAGCATGAACGAGGTTGATCGGAATCGAAAGACAAGGGTTTTCCCAGGTTCAGCCCCTCTCGATGGAGGTAATAGTCTACTTCCTGCTTGTTTGATATTGATGATGATGATGTCGATTACAAGGGTGCGACTTGGCTAACCTAGTACTCAAGAGATCGTAACTTAGTTTTTCTGCCTTAGGGGCTCCCCTTTATATACAGGTTGAGGCCCTGGGCTTACAACAGAGTCCGGGTCATAGTACAACCCGTGCCTTAATCGGTTTCTTTATTTATCTTGTTCCCTAAGTAAAGAACTATGGCGTCATTCTGATGATGAGCCGGCGACCTCAAGTGCTAGGCCGTAAGCCGGCCCACTTTATGAGTCGCCCTGGAAGCCTTGAGGTCATCGCCATAGTCCAACACAAGTCTTGATCTTCAGGGCTGCCACTTGATAACCCGGCCCTAAACGGGCGGGTCATACCATGGGGTTATATCCCCAACATTAGCCCTTAGATTGATTTGAATTTATGGGTCATCTTCCTTTTGAATCTACATCGTGGCCAGGTCACAAGTTTGGGCTTATAATTCATTCACGCTTATCATTTTCTATCCCTTTGAGAAGTGACGTCATCTTCCAGAATTTCAGGAGCTTAAGTGTGACATCATAATGAATCTTTTATGTACATCTACTAAGCCCGAAAATGGAGGCGTCCCTTACTCAAAAAGTTACCACGTCTCCTCTATTTTTGCGAATGCCTCTTCTTCTTCTCCTTTTCCTTATAAATATACCCGCGGGGGTTCCTTTTCCACTTTTACCACTTCATCCCCTTGCCTTTTATTCTTCCTCGCGCCCCGGCCATCCACGACCAAAGCTCCGCCACCACGCGACGCGGTCCTCCAACGACGTCAACCATGCCTTCCATACTGTGTGCGCCACCGCCGAAGCCGCTCAAGAGCATCCCGGAGGCTTTTGTTGCATCCAGGTATGCCTCATTCCTCCATTAGATCTATAGCAAACCCCATTCTTTTACCTAGTTCATCGGTGTTCGTCATGGTTCATATCTTTATACCACCATTGTTTGCTGTTTGGATCTAGATCCAAGTGAACTCCTTGTAGAAACACTCAAGTGCTAGCCGTGACACCGTTTTTGCATCTAGAATCTTCAAATCTTAGTTAGATCCCGCAAGTCGACTAGCCAATGCTTCCACTGTCCTCCTTAGGTTTAGTGAATATTTTTCTTTTTGAACCATTCTATAGATCTGTAGCGGTAATCGTTTCAACAGAAAACTGTTTCTGCACAACACTTATTTAAGAAACCAAAGTCTTTAATTAATATGGGACGCCTTGTGTTTCGTCGGTTCATTATTGTATATCATAACTCGCCTAACTTGGAAGCCATAGTAGCTCCTTCGTTTGACTGGCACATAATTTTGGCGACTCATTAGTAATTGAATGAATATGGTGACTCGCCCTTTAACCATAGTCACCTTATTGCACTGCCGACTTATCATATAAACCAACTGGCGACTTGTTGTTCAGAAATGACCCCCCATTCATACTTTGTCCACAGTTTTTAATCCTTTAGGGGACTCATCATGGCAAGAACCATGACCTGCAACTAGGCGAAGTATCAAGTGTCCACCCTCATGCTTAATGACCTTGTAACTCAAGGTTTGTTGCCGGATCAAGATGTTGTTGGCTGGCAAGCACCAGAAGGAGAAAATCCCCCTTAACCTGATCAGGGAGAGGTTGTTGTCTTTGTGGATCATCTCCACAGGGTCTTCTCGCCGCCGGGCTCAAAATTCTTTAGGGATTTCCTGAACTTCTTCGACCTCCTTACCCATGACATCGGTCCGAACTCGATGACCAACTTATGTCAGCTTTAAGTATTTTGTGAAGTCTATCTTCAGACGGAGCCAACTGTCACTCTCTTCCATGAGTTTTTCTACATCAATCATCAAACCGAGTGCGCAGATGGCCCTAGTTTCGAACTTGGCAGGGTGTCACTCTAGACACGGAAGAATTGTCCCTTTCCACAGGCCAAGTTTGTGAGCCATCCAAAAGGATGGAACAAAACATGGTTCTACTTCAAGAACACTACTCTTGCTGATGAAAACCCCCTGCCGGGTTATAGACCTTGTTGGGGTACGTAGCATGCAATTTCAAAAAAATTCCTACGATCACGCAAGATCTATCTAGGAGATGCATAGCAACGAGACGGGGAGAGTGTGTCCACATACCCTCATAGACCGAAAGCGGAAGCGTTAGGTTAACGCGGTTGATGTAGTCGAACGTCTTCGCGATCCAACCAATCAAGTACCGAACATACGGCACCTCTGAGTTCAACACACGTTCAGCTCGATGACGTCCCTCGATATCTTGATCCATCAGAGGGTCGAGGGAGAGTTTCGTCAGCATGATGGCATGGTGACGGTGATGGTGATGTGATCCGCGCAGGGTTTCGCCTAAGCACTACGACGTTATGACCGGCGGAGTAAACTATGGAGGGGGCACCGCACACGGCTAAGAGAACAACTGTTGTGCTTTGGGGTGCCCCTCCTGCCCCTGTATATAAAGGGGGAGGGGAGGAAGCCGGCCATAAGGGGCGCGCCAAGGAGAGGGGAGTCCTACTAGGACTCCAGTCCTAGTAGGATTCGCCCCCCTCTTTTCCTTCTCATGAGGGGGGAAAGGAGGAAAAGAGAGGGAGTAGGGAAAGGAAAGGGGGGCGCCGCCCCCTCCCTAGTCCAATTCGGACTCCCATGCGGGGGGGGGGGGGGGGGCACCCCTTGTGGGCTGCCTCCTCTCTCCCCTATGGCCCATGAGGCCCATTACTTTCCCCGGGGGGTTCCGGTAACCTCACGGTACTCTGGAAAATACCCGAACCTTTCTGAAATCATTCCGGTGTCCGAATACTATCGTCCAATATATCAATATTTACCTCTCGACTATTTCGAGACTCCTCGTCATGTCTGTGATCTCATCCGGGACTCCGAACAATCTTCGGTCACCAAAACACATAACTCATAATACAAATCATCATCGAACATTAAGCGTGCAGACCCTACGGGTTTGAGAACTATGTAGACATGATGGAGACACATCTCCGATCAATAACCAACAACGGAACCTAGATGCTCATATTGGTTCCTACATATTCTACGAAGATCTTTATCGGTCAAACCGCAATGACAATATACATTATTCCCTTTGACATCGGTATGTTACTTGCCCAAGATTCGATCATCGGTATCCTCATACCTAGTTCAATCTCGTTATCGGCAAGTCTCTTTACTCATTCCGTAATGCATCATCCCACAACTAACTCATTAGTCACATTGCTTGCAAGGCTTATAGTGATGTGCATTACTGAGAGGGCCCAAAGATACCTCTCCGATACTCAGAGTGACAAATCCTAATCTCGATCTATGCCAACCCAACAAACACCTTCGAAGACACCTGTAGAGCATCTTTACAATCACCCAGTTATGTTGTGACATTTGATAGCACACAAGGTGTTCCTTCGGTATTCGTGAGTTGCATAATCTCAAAGTCAAAGGAATATGTATAAGTCATGAAGAAAGCAATAGCAATAAAACTTAACGATCATTATGCTAAGCTAACGGATGGGTCTTGTCCATCACATCATTCTCCTAATGATGTGATTCCGTTCATAAAATGACAACACATGTCTATGGTCAGGAAACTTAACCATCTTTGATTAACAAACTAGTCTAGTAGAGGCATACTAGAGACACTTTGTTTTGTCTATGTATTCACACAAGTATCAATTTTCCGGTTAATACAATTCTAGCTAGAATAATAAAGATTTATCATGATATAAGGAAATATAAATAACAACTTTATTATTGCCTCTAGGGCATATTTCCTTCAGACATGACCGTTTCAATGGAACCATCGCTTTTCCAGGTTGGGCTACTAATGACGAGTGATAATAGTTCACCCCCTTCTATCCCAGAATATGGGCCTTGAAAGCAAACAGCCTCACCAGGATTGACTTGGCCCAATGCTGGATCAGTTGGAGGATTCAACCATTAACTCGAAGGACCGACTTAATGTGCAATTATTCTTGCGAGTTAAATGACGTGCAGCGCTTCAGTCAAGTTGATTTGACAATTGTTGAAGTTAACAAGGACACCAAGAAATTACTGGGTGAGCCTCATGAAATATGCCACAAAACTGGGCTTGCTCCCTTTTGTCTAAATAAGCATGTGCCCCCAGTAAGTACCTTTGCATTTTTCTTACTTATTCTGCATTTGACCTAGTCATCATAATATTGATTTCCATCTCATTACAACCACAGGTGACTGACATATTCTAGAGGAGAAAAGTACCACACAAGTCTACTCCTGCTCCAGCTTCAAAATAAAATGAGCTGACTGATGCAGACGAGCCGACATATGGAAATGAGTCAGAGGTAGAACTTGACTCTCTCGGTTGTCTTTTTATTGAACTTGCTGACGTCCCCTATTCTCAGGATAACACCGAAACAAGATGAGTCGGCGATGTCGAGGTAATTTCAATTTCATCCAGCCCGGAAGACTTATCTATGAAGAAAACAAGACAGACTATGAGAAAAGTGCCATTTTCTCACCGAGATGCTCACTTAGATCCACAATTTTCTTTGAAGAAATCACAGCATGCTGGTGCGTCGAGACGCCATACTCAAAGTGGATCTGGAGAGCCCGTTGCTGATACGTCTCCATGGTATCTATAATTTTTGATTGTTCCATGCTATTATATTATCCATCTTGGATGTTTTATATGCATTATTATGCTATTTTATATCATTTTTGGCACTAACCTATTATCTAGTGCCAAGTGCCAGTTGTTGTTTTTCCTTTTTTTGTTTTTACAGAAAGTCAATACCAAACGAAGTACAAACAGACCGAAACATTTTGACGATTTTTCTTGGACCATAAGACACTCAGGAACCTTCGGGAGGGAGTCAGAGGGGCCACAGATTGACGACAAGCTTGGAGGGCGCGCCCTAGGGCGCGCAACACCAAGCTTGTGCCCCCCCTGAGGCACCTCTAACCATAATTCTTCTTCTATAAATACCCAAATATTTCCTATAGACCAGAGGGCACACCAAAAATACTTTTCCGCCACCGCAAGCTTCTGTCCTCATGAGATCCCATCTTGGGGCCTTTTTCGGTGCTCCGCTGGGAAGGACCTAATAGCTACATGTGGCTTCAAAGGAAGGCTATATGGCTCATTTGCATAAAGCTAATTTTGTTTAACAAATAAAGTAGTTGGGTAAAAGTAGTTTTAGATGAAAACATGTTTTATCTCCAGAATAACTTTCATCAAAGTGAGGATCCTCGATCAACTCACGTCCTTCATAGGTTTCCAGAATGGGGGCAAAGAGGGAATAAGCAAGATAGGTCCTGTATGTCAAAAAGATTCATGTGTCGTCCATGACCGTGGACACGACTATTCGAATAGTTTTACACTCTGCATAGGTCGTACACTTTACCCACACGACACAATCCCCACTTCTTGCCACCAGTGGCCGCTGGCATGGTACACCATTTGGTATAGCGGCAAGGAGATTGTGACGTGGTCTTTCATTAGACCACACTTACTGTGCCAAGCCCATTAGGTTTCAACACGGAAGTAACCGCAGTTCACAGTCCGGGCCCCCTTTTGTGCCGAGGACACTCCTCGCAAGGCAGCTATCCCATCTGCGGTACGGCGATGACGACAATAAGAGTGAACTAACTAATCAACCAAGTCAGTGCCCATATAGCATGTGGTTGTACTGTTATCACAATATGCAAATCCAAGACTTATTAGGCCTCATGCGACACAGATGACTAATTGTCCCCTTCAACTCGTGAAGGGCGGCCAATCGCTCCTTCAATCCTTGATTCAGCTGTCGCCCGCGCCAGTATTCAGATGGTAAGATTCACCCAGAGTAGAAGAGGATAGACAAGATCAACAAGGGCCAAACGGCCTAGCTCAGCGATAAGTTTCAAGTGTCAATGACTCAAAAGTCATTCAAAGAAGCACCTATAGGGTAATAAGCATGGCTAAGCATTTCTACTCTACCAGAATACTATAATTCTACTCAGGTTTCAAGTGAATAGGTGACAAGCAGATCAAGGTAATGTGTCAATCGACATGCTAGCTACGAGATTAAAAAGCATGTATATAGTAACCATAAAACACAATGCAATTTTATAAAACATAGGATAAGTATGATCAAAGAAGGAGGCTTGCCTTCATTGTTGAGTCCTTTTTCAGTAACCTGGTTCTATCCATGTCCAACATCATCATCACTCCCTACTCGTCTTAATGATAGCAAATGAAAATCAAATAAATACCAAAGCAATAAATTCCAAATAACATCCAAAACAACAATAAGATTGGATGGATAGCAAGATATTGAGCAGATGGTGATTCCAAAAGGAGATAGCGTGATAGGGAGGTAAGATAAAGGATTCAATGAAGTGACATGGTTTAGGTTGACACATATAAGGAAGGCTTGGCGATCAAGACTAACGTTCCAATACGAACTATTGTACTAACCACTAGTGGTGCCCACTACACATCTCAACTAAATAGGAACTACCATATAACAAACACAATGACATCAACACACATAGAATGGAACCGACGTATGCATTTTAACAACACAATCACAACATGACATGATAATGGTAAAAGGTAACAACAAATAAATATTTAGATGGAATCTAAATATTTATAATGGTCAATAGAATCCAAACATATACATTAACTCTATAGTAACTCCAAACAAGAGTTCTATACGACAATCAAAGCAACATTATAAAACATACTAGTTAAACAAGCAAAACATCATTCAACAACATGTGAATTGATCTAGGTCTAGCGATAAAACATTATTAAAATAAAGTAGATCATCTCTATTATAACAAACCAATTCATTTGTCAAACAATTAACAAGAAACTATACAAGAAATGGAACAAAAGAGTGAACCACTATCCAGACATGATATGATTATGATTAATAATCAACCACAAGTAAATATTTGGATGTATCGAAATATTTATAATGGTTAACAATAAGCAACAATGTGCACTTAGCATATGAGAAAGACACAACTCAACTATTGAAAGGTAAACTATCCTAATCATGTGATGAGCTAATGCAACATGTGCCAAACACTCATAACACTAACATGAGACAAGTCAAGCATATATGAGCAACACAAGTACAACTATAAGACATGGAATATAATAACACATGAAAGATGACTAGCATGACTTGATGTCTAGACTTAGGCATACCACAAGTGCAACAGTAAGATAGACCAGATATGATGCTAAGCATGGATGATCATCACACGAGATACCAAAATATGCTACTAATAAAATGCAACGTGTAACTATGATATAACCTAGTTGATAACAAGTGACCTAAAGATCAAGAACGACGTTAGCATACAACACTACCATGCTAGTTATGATAAATGAGAACATGGAAGCATACTAAGCACGTAGGGAAGTATACAACTAGATCATCTCATCAATCAAATCAACATGCGTTATAGAAGCATGAATAACAAGACGACATGCATTTCTATGTAGTCATCATAAACTTGCAAATATATAAAAGGTACACAACTAAGCATCATACAACACACAGATTGGTACACACACGCGTTATGCAATCAAGTTATACAATCAAACATCATGACATGGTATTGATAAGGCAATAAATTCATGTATGGTATCAACAAATCACTATGATATATCTACCAAGTAAACGTTAACCAAATGTATGAACATAAAGTACAAACTACCAATGATATGACATATGGTAGGCATACAACCAAATATGCATGACATGATTTTGAATATATAAACCCACATGCTACATGGATGTAAATGAATATAGAAAATATATCTAAGATATATTCATGCTAAACAAAAGGAAATATTCGAAACATGAAATATTCCATTATTCGATACATAAAGCAAAGTTTAAAATAATTCCACATAAATATAAGCATGTCGAGCGTTCACCAAATATTGTACGCACGCATAACACATGACAAAAAAATATATGTTATTTAGTAACTAAAAATAAATCCATATTAAAAATACAAAATAATACACATAACAAATAATTCACAAATATTAGTACGCATGCATAAAAGAGAAGTACATGCAACCACAAATTATCAAGCCGGAACAACGTACAACTATTTTATCAATTTAAATAATAGTAAACTAAATCTAGTAAATCATACGTTACTCCTAAGAATATAAAATAACTAGGAGCCATGTCATGAGCATATGATAAATAATGTATTGAACAAATAACCAAAAATACCACCGATCAACAAACAATAAATTCTACACCACATCCACATGACCAAACAAGTAATCTAACTCCTCCACGAGGTTACAAAGGTCCTAGGGAATATTTCATCTATGGGCCACGAAGTCATATGACGAATGAAAACTAAAGAAAAATGTGAATACCACGTGATGGCCTCCAGTTCATGGACATGGTGGCATTGGCGCGGCCAACTACCATCATAGGATGTAAAGAGATGTCTACAGCGTATTGCGGATACGATATAGCACACGTATAAAAGGAATTAGGAAAAGGCTCACCGAGCGTGACGAATCGATGTGGTGAACATGACGAACAGTGTGGACGAACATGTAAAATTGTTCGTGTGTGTTCGACGGAACGCGTTCCTTCTTCTCTGAATGGATTCATGGCATGGAGGAGAAGAACTTGGCGCAAGGGCTTGGACTGGGATGGTCCGAGTCACCGGGATCGTGACCTCGCGTCCATGGAGCTTCAAAAGTTCATGGAGATGTCTTGTAGAGAGGAAGAAGTGAGAGGGCAGGACAAGTGGTGGGATTGGAAGAGCAGATCAAGACACACTTCTACATATCTTGAGAACTTGAAATGGTTGACAGTTGAAGGAATTGGAGGCGGGGTGTGTGTGTGTGGTGGTTGTAGGTTTTCTATTATGTTATGTAGGTTGAGAACGAACATACAAAGGGAAGAGGAAGGAGAGGAGGTTTCGCTCGATGGGACATGGGCCAGTTTATTTATCTTTGGAAACGGTAGCAATTAAAGGGATTTAGTGGGTGGCTTTGTTCATGGTGTATGTTTCCTTTCTTTATGTAGTGGGAGCGTACAGAAAAGATGAGGAGGAGAGGATAGTGGGAACGTACAGAGAAGCTGAGGAGAGGTGTCCCTTGGGGTAATGAACCAGATCGGCCACGCCCAAGTGGAATAGTGGGAAGAGAGAAGAGAGAAGAAAAAAAACAAAGACGGGCTTGGCCAATTCGGTTTGGAAGAAAAATGTGGATGCACCCTGGAAGAAAGAGGGAGAGAGAGAGAGATGTTGGTCCAATGGAATTGTGCCCGAGATCGAGAAAAGGAAAAGAAATTGATTTTCCTTTTAGGAAAATCTAGAGAAGGAAAAGAAGCTCAAATAAATATCTAACGGATTTCAGAAGACCAAAGAAAATTCAAAGGCGCATATTTTAATATGACGAAGAAGGGAAAATAAATCTGACTAAAAGAAAAGAACTAAACATAAATTTCAACTTAGGTTCACATTAGTTCAAATTAAATCCATCAAATATAAAATTCCAATTTAAGCTTTGTTAACAAATAAAACAAACGAAATTTTCTCGCCCTGACTTTTGAGAAAACTTTTTCTTAAACATTATGAGAATCGGCATGTTATAGGATTCGATTATGGAGGGCTTCTACATTAATCTTGATGCCCTTCTGATGATGTTTTCCACAGACTTACGGGTCCATATCTAGTAGATAGATGGGTTCTCTCTCTTTGATCTTCAATATAATGTTCTCCTTGATGTTTTTGTAGATCTATTCGATGTAATGTTCTTTTGCGGTGCGTTTGTTGAGAGCCGATGAATTGTGGGTTTATGATCAGATTATCTATGAATATTATTTGAGTCTTTTCTGAACTCTTTTATGCATGATTAAAATATCTTTGTATTTCTCTCCGATCTAATGATTTGGTTTGGCCGACTAAGTTGATTTTTCTTGCCACGGGAGAGGTGCTTTGTAATGGGTTCAATCTTGCGGTGCTTATTCCCAGTGGCAGAAGGGGACATGACACGTATTTGTATTGTTATCATTAAGGATAAAAAGATGGGGTTTGTTCATATTGCTTGGATCTATCCCTCTACATCATGTCATCTTGCTTAAGGCGTTACTCCGTTCTTGTTAACTGATAACCCACAAGTATAGGAGATCACAACAGTTTTCGAGGGTAGAATATTCAACCCAAATTTATTGATTCGACACAAGGGGAGCCAAATAATATTTGTAAGTGTTAGCAGTTGAGTTGTCAATTCAACCACACCTGGAGATTAAATTTATGCAGCAAAGTGATCAGTAGCACAGTAGTATATATGATAGTTTGATGGCAATGGCAATAGAAGTAGAAATAATTTTGTAGCAGTTGTTACAGTCGCAGCAACAGCAGTAACTTAGCAAGAACAATATGTGAAAAACTCGTAGGCACCGGATCGGTGATAACATTGGATAATATTCATCATGTAACAGGCATAACCTAGGGCGGCATAGAACTAGCTCCAGTTCATTAATATAATGTAGGCATGTATTCCATAAATAGTCATACGTGCTTATGAAAAAGAAATTGCATGACATCTTTTGTCCTATCCTCCGCTGGCAACGGGGTTCATAAGGAAACTAAGGGATATTAAGGTCTCCTTTTAATAGAGAACCGGAACAAAGCATTAACGCATAGTGAATACATGAACTCCTCAAACTATGGTCATCACCGAAAAGTATCCCAATTATTGTCACCTTGGGGTTTAAGAATCATAACACGTAATAGGTGCATATAACTTGCAAGATCGCATCACGAACATAGATATAATGGTGAAAACATAAATGGTTCAGATCTGAAATCATGGCATTCGGGCCCTAGTGACAAGCATTAAGCATAGCAACATCAATCTCAAAACATAGTGGATACTAGGGATCAAGCCCTAACAAAAGTAACTCGATTACATGATGAGTCTCATCCAACCCACCACCATCCAGCAAGCCTACGAAGAAATTAATCACTCCCAACAGTGAGCATCATGAAATTGGTGATGGAGGATGGTTGATGATGACGAAGACCGAATATCCCCCTCTCCGGAGCCCCAAACGGGTTCCAGATCCGGCCTCCCGATGAAGAACAGGAGGAGGCGGCGGCTTAGTATCGTAAAACACAATGAAACTTCCTCTCCTATTTTTCTCCAAAAATAGCATTTTATATAGTTGGAATTAGGGTAAGAGGAGCCTCATGGGCCCCACTACCCACTAGGGCGTCAAGAGGGGGTGGCACACCCTGGTGCCTAGTGGGCAGCTGCCCCCCTCCAGTGGGTCTTGGTTCAAGTATTTTTTATATATTCCAAAATAATTCTCCGGAATTTTTCGTCCAATTCTGAGAACTTTTATATCTACACAAAGAAAAAACACCATGGTAGTTCTGGTGAAAATAGCGTCAGTCCGGGTTAGTTTCATTCAAATCATGCAAATTAGAGTCCAAAACAAGAACAAAAGTGTTAGTAAAAGTAGATACGATGGAGAGGTATCAACTCCCCCAAGCTTAACCCATTGCTTGTCCTCAAACAATTCAATTGGCAAACTAAAAGTGATAAAGAAAAGCTTATACGAACTATTTTGTTCTTGTGTCCATATATATATGCTTAAATAGCACCCAGGTTTTTAGCAAAGATCATAACTAACCATGCAAATGATAACTCTTAGAAATTATATTCACTCATATCAATGTCATAATCAACTAGCGAGCAATAATAAAATATTTCAAATGCCAACACTTTGTCAAAACAATCATGATATAATATGACAATAATGGTTTCTCGCTAGCCCTTTCTGAGACCGCAAAACATAAATGTAGAGCACCTCCAAAGTTTAAGTATCGACTAAACATTGTAATTCATGGTAGAAGAGATCCAGTCATGATGCATTCAACATTAACTATACACAATGCACGAGGACGACAATAGTGCTCTTGGGACTAGTGCTTGTTTAAGAAGGTGACGAATCAACATAAAAGTAAAATAACATGAAAGTAAATATATAGTCCCTTCATAGAGGGAAGCATGGATTTGCAGAGATGCCAGAGCTCGAAGCTTAAATTAGGGATAAATATAATTTTGGGAGGTAAACCCTTCCTGTCAACGTTACTACCAAGAGTTTTTAATATCTTCCATGCTAAACACATTAGCGGCGGTTCGCAAGCGATAAAAGTAAAGTTTACTCCCCTCCACCAAAAAACACAAGCCATGGCTAGCCGAATCCACGGGTGCCTTACATACCAACAACAGTCTCGTGGGAGTTTGTATAATTATTTGCAATTTTGATCATGGGACTGGACATTCCTATTACCGGCCCCTCTCGTGCAAGGACGAGTGAATAAACACTCATCATGAGAATAACCTACTTAGCATGGAAGATAATGAACACCCCCTGTCGCTCCATGAGCGGTCCAGGCACACAAATCAGATGTTCAATTGAATTTTTAGATGCGACACATGCAAATTTACTTGAAACGACAGAGTAATACTGCATATAGATAGATATAGTGGACTCATATGAATAACTTTGGTTTAAGGATTTTGATGCACAAGCAGTATTCCCGCTTAGTACAGGCGAAGGCTAGCAAATAGGTTGAGAAGCGACTAGCTGGAGAGCGAAAACGTTCATGAACATGTATTATGAATAATTCACATTGAGTACTAGCATGAGTAGGATATAAACACCATGAACATAAATACCATGGAGGCTATTTGGTTTTGATTCAACTACATGTGTTAACATGTGCCAAGTCAAGGCACTTGAAACATTCAGAGGATACCATCTCATCATACTACATCACAATCATTTTAATGCATGTTGACACTCAAGATAAATCATTATCCACTCCTAGCTACTTAAGCATGGCATGAGAAACTATAATCTCTAATTTTCATTGCAAACATGTTTAATCATAATATGTTGAATCATGGATACCGAGTTAAACATATTTACAAAAACAAAAATAAGTTGAGTTCATACCCGCTTTTCCCTACCACACTCACTTCATTATATATCGTCATTATTGCCTTTCACTTGCACGACCGAATGATATGAAAATAATAATAGTCCAAGAGTGTCATGGACTAAGCTAGAATCTGCAACATTTCATTTAAAGGAGAAGAAAAAAATATGTTGGGCTCTTTGTTAGATCAACAGTAATGCATATGAGAGCAACTCAACATTCTCATCGTGGTCTTCTCCTTGGTACGACTCAACAAAAGAAAATAACTTTAGAAAAACACACTGAAATATTTTTGGAGTTTTAGTTTTTTCTTAGAAGGAAACAAATTAAAGAAAGAAAAACAAGAACGAGAAAACTATTTATACGGGAAAGCTCCCAACACACAAAAGAAGAAATGAGAAATCTTTTTGAGTTTTCTTTTAATACTACAACTAAATTAAACTAAGAATAAAAATTGAAAAGAAGCGAGGAATATTTTTGGATTTTCTCAAAGTTTTTCAAACACATGAGAAGAAAGCGAGAAAAATAAAACTAACATGGATGATACAATGAAAAAATGTGAACACCGACAACCGAAATGAAATGTGTGAACATGAATGTAATGTCAGTGGGAATACATACTCCCCCAAGCTTAGGCTTTTGGCCCATCTTGGTAATCACCATCCGTAGTAGCGGTCCTATCCCATGTAAAAGTGTTGTGGTGGCGACACCTGCGTCCCACTCCTGGGGCTTCTCCTCCGCCGCTGCCTTGGCATTCCGGTAAGGGACAATGTCCGCTGGTAGGAGGTGTATCCGTTCCTGGCATGCGAATCAAACAACACAGGTGCAGGCAACGGGATCATATCACGGGTTTTCTCACTGAAAACCAAGTTGTAACGAGTATTGTTAAAAGAATCTGCATCATCAGTAAAGTGGTGAGCCACCATTGCCTCGTGGCCTAGATAAACTCTGGGCAAAGGATAATCGTTGTGGCATATTGGAATATTAAAATGTCTCACCAGGCCGGTGGCATAAATACCACCATGGTTTTTTCCCTTAGTCCTATTAATATGTAGACGGCGTGCAACGATAGCCCCTAGGTTATAGGTTGTGAAGTGCACGACGTAAAATGGCGAGGTTAGGGTGTCGGCGTTCTGGGAACGGGGGTCCCCAAACTTGCCTGCCTGCGGCCCACGGCGTGGCTCTGCGAGCGGGCCCATGCGGCCCATCTTCACCAGCATGCACCCAAGACCCTCGCGAGGGGCCAAGCCTCGCGAAGTGGATGACACAAGACCTCCTCAGGAGTGGCCTCACCAGGGTGGCTCACGAGAGGCGGAGAGTTCAAGGCGAGGCAAACCTCGCGAGGTTCCAGTGATGTGAGCCATGATGACCAAGGCCAGGCAGGCGCCAGCACGCGCAGTATCCTTGTTTCCCCTTTGGTGCTAAGGGAGCAAACGCAGGCGCAGAGTACCGAGGCGTCAAGCAAAGGTTTCCATATTGGTGTAACGAGACCGAGACCAGCAGGACGGCAGGACAGAGGTCATCGTGGAGCCCAAGATGGCGTCACCACCAGAGCCTTTGACAGGCAAAGACTGCTTTTGTTAGGATAAGTTGTACTAGCTGTCCTCTTTCAAATTGGCCGTTGTTGGCTCCCTTCCCGCTCAATATTTGGGGAGAGGACCAGGGCCTCTATAAATAGGACTAGCCACCACCATAGCTAGGGGGGCGACCTCATCTTAGACTAGGACTAGTTCATCCCCACAATCACATCCAGCAAGCACAAGAACACCTCTCCTCAGGAGGCTGTTCTTCCCCTTGTACTCATCATCCTCAGCCCAAGAGGTAATCCACCACACCAGACTGGAGTAGGGTATTACACCATAACGGTGGCCCGAACCAGTATAAATCTTGTGTCCCTTGTGTAGTGAGTTTGTTGAGTTAGTTCGTAAGATCTTAGCCGAGCTAGGACGTGGATCGGTAGGGGGGAGATCTTCGTGTGCACTCCAGTATTCGAACCTTGAGGGTTTTGCCGGAGCCCGTGATACGACATTTGGCGTGCCAGGTAGGGGGGCGCCGGGGCTCTCCTCCCATCAGCACGATCCACGGCGGAGGGCGCCCCCTCGCACCCACACCACCTCAGATGGGTGTGGGCACGAGTGTCATCACACATGGCCCTCGTGAGGCACTACCCCACCATCCTCAGGACGTCGTCTTGAGCCGGGCAACATGGAGCGTGGGGCACTACGACGAGGCCTTCGAAGCAAGGGCCTCGGAGGCCTACGTGCCCCACATGATGAACCAGGAGTATGCGCCAGAAGATGACCCCGGCTCGTTCCTCGAGCTGGGCTAGGAAGAAGAGCCGCTAGGAGCTGAGGCCTTCCAGGAGCCGCCCGAGAGCCCCACCAACCGCGCCGTCGACAACAGCTACAGGGTACCACTAATCTCCCAAGGGCAGGCTTACGCTAACCATGAATCGCAAGTGAACTAGGTCACAGCACCAGGCGACGGTTTCGGCGCGGTGGTATCCGTCTCGCCAGAAGAGTCTCACTGGGGGCTGTGTGGGAGGGGCCAGGAGCAAGGCCCCTCCCCGCGTTGCACGAAGCAAGGCAACGCCCGGAGGTAGGCCCTCTATCGGGGTGGCGCCGGTGACCCTTCCCCATGCAGAGGACCCGTGGTCACCGTGGGCGCCGCTGGCGTCCCCTCTTCCCTCGTTGGGCTGTCCTGGTCTCCGGTCATCCCGACGGTGGTAGGGGTGGTGCAAGACGGGGCCCTCGTCAGGCGATATGAAGTACGGCTCGCGCCTGTGAAGATCGCCGCCCATGACACTCTCGCATAATAAGGAGTGGGGCTGTACACGCCCCGGAGTCTCAGGAGTGCCGTCCTCGGGCTTCGGGGGCTCCCTCCCACGCCTAGTGGTAGCACTTTGCTCTGCGCTGGTGAGAAGACGTCGAAGACTAGACTAGGCGCCGGACGCGGCCATTTGCTTTGGTCTTTTCTGTAACCCTGCCTTCTGGATTTGGATTTAAGTTAAAGTTGAATTTTAGTTTGATGCGCGCGAGGGGATGCTTTTTTCTCGTTCGAGCTATTTCTCGCAGTCTGGTTCTTGCCTCATTTCGGAGTTCACGCCTGTCGCTCCCCCCTCGCGAGCGGGGCTGGGCATGAAACACACGAGCCATGCACGTGTATCGCCGCGGCTGTCCCTCGCTTATCACGCGGCCCCCTCGGGCGTGTCGACGAATTCCTCAGGAGCTTCCCAGAAACTCACAGTCTCTTGAGCTGGTTTTGGGCTCGTCCAGGCTAAGGTAAACCGCAACAGCAACCTTGCCCCAGCATACGTGAGTTCATGAAGAAACGTATTCAATTCAACCTAAAGGGATAGAGGCAGTAGTATATTAACATGAGGGGCTCCCCCTCCCAAAATGCTCTTACAACCTCTGGGGCCGTGCCCGAGCTTCTACGTGCAGGGCAAACAGGTGAGAAGCACGGAATCAATTGGACAGGTCACTCACCGCACCCCCAGGATCGCCCTCGGACGTGTCACTGGCATCACTGCCGTCATCATTGGCATTACCATCACCTCCCTCAGCGGCGCCGTTGCCATCATCAACCACGTCGCCTTCGTCCGCCGCGACTACCACTCCGTCGTTGTCAGAAGTGAAGGCCATGACCAGCGCATCCACGTTGTCTTCAACCCATCACGCCAGGTCACCCCGGATGGCTTCAGGTATGGGAGCAATGGCGGCATCGAAATCGAAGTTGGGATCGGTGTTCTGGAGATGGCTGAAGATGCGGGAGAACACGCACCCGAGCAGGCTGCGACTCCTCTCTTCAACAAGCTGGCGAGCCCTCTCGGAACGGTTCTGCAGGCGCGTCACCACGTCGGCGAAGAAGCGGAGGTGGCTGGCATAGTCGTTAGCGTGGGGATGAGGAGCATTCTCATCACAGATATGGCCAAGGGCGGAGTTGGCCCTGTTCCTGAGGTCCTGGAGCATGGGAGCGTGCACGCGCTCCAACGTCCGCCGCTGAAGCACTTCTTCCCTGTTCTGCTGCGCAACAGACTCGGCGTCAGCGACCCGCCGCCAAAAAGGGAGCAGCTCGGCGCAGGTGGAAGCCAGCTCAGCCTGCGTCGAGGCCAGGGCGGTCACGGCAGCCTCCTCACGCCGCTCTACCTTGACCAACCTGGACTTGAGGGCAGCAGTCCTGCCAGCGGCCCCAGCCTCCACGAGCTTCAGCTTCAAGTCGTACCTGCTCCCGAGATCCGCGCGAGCCTCGGCCACCCAGCGATCGACCTCCTCCTGGGCCCTGGCCTCGCGCGCGCCAACGTCATCCTCTGCTTGAGCAACCTGGTGCTCCCTCGTCTCCAGCCGTTCAAGCTTAAGGCTGCGCTCCACGGCTTCCAGCGCTAGTGCCTCCTCGCGCTTCTGGATCTCTTCCTCCTCGGTGGGCGTCCCCCTCAACAAAGCAAGGGCAGCCCTGCGCGCCTCCACTTGCTGACCCAAGACGGTGCTTGAGGCTTGGAGCTCCCACGCATGCTTCTCTGCGGCCTCGCGATGGCGGTTAGCTTCCCGAGCCTCTTCCGAGCTCGGGAGCAGGCCTCACGGGAGGCTGTGAGGGAAGCCTCGGCCTACGCATTATCAAACTCGCGATGGTGGCGCCCGAGGTTGATGGCCACCTTCAACTTATTCCGCTCCTCCACCAGCCGAAGACCCTCGGCCACGAGGTGAGCGTACACATCCACGAGCTCTTCACCAAGCCGGTCCATCACGCCCATCGCCTCCTGAAAGAGCTCGTGGCAAACTATGCTCCTTTCTCGCGCCAACCCGAGCATGTTGCTGACTTCATCCTCCGCCGCAGGGACTGCGGATGGGGCCTGAAGTGGCTCGCCCCCTCTCAGCAGGGGGCTGGGGGCTGGCATCCACCCGTTTGCAGGACGGGCCTCGCAGGGGGCCTGAACGAGTGAAGGTCCACTGCTTGAAGAAGACCCCAGGATCGAAGCCAACCATTCGCCCCCCCACGACCAGGGGAGGAACCCTTGGCACGCTTGTTGTGCTCCGAGCAAGGCCGCAAAGAAAAGACGACGAAGGCGTGAGCTCGAGACACCTTGTCGATGGGCCGGCTTCCCCGGTTGACTCCACACCATGAGCAAAGCACGGGCTTGAAGTGCTCGAGCTTGGCGGGGGAAACAGGGCAAGAGGAAGCTGCTTCTCAGGAGATTTCGCGGCCTTGGCGGAAGGGGTCCTATGGAGACAATCGTTGGGAAGGAAAGCAACACACAGAAGATCGCCAAGATGAGGTACTTGCTCGTCAACGGTGATGTACTTCCTCTGTTTTAACGGCCCAAAGGTGCCGCTGCCGTAGCTCGAGGACCCCTTCCTCTTGCGGAGCTCTTCGAAGTACACACAAAGCCGGCCGAAGCGCTGGACATCGCGGCCGACACGAGGCGCAGCTGGAGAAGTGCTCGGAGGGGCAGCCTCAGAAGCGCCAAGCTGAGGGGGGCTATCCGGCTCTGCCTCGCAGTAACTTGCCGAGGCCTCAGGAGCCCCGGCCTCGGGAGACGTGGGTTGCATCGCCCCTTCAACTGCCACCCCAAGGCAAGAGTCACGAGTCCCTGAGGCCGACGCCTCGGGAGCCCTGGGCGGCATCAGCATCTCGGCAACTTCACTATCGGCCCACAGTGGTGCTCGCCCCCCTGCATCCACACTTGGGGCAAGCTCGACGCCAGCATCAAGGAGAGGGACCATGACGATGGGGTTCTCACGGGGCCCCACGAGGCCAACTGGGCACAGCCCCCACTCGTCGAAGGAGGGCATCCGCTCCACGAATGTCATCTTGTTCAAGCAGCGGTACAAAAGGCAACTCCTCCTCGGCAAGTTGTCTGGCAATGGGACGCCCGTCAGGACCTCAAGCACCGTTCATCGCTGTCGGATTTTGGGTTCCGGCAGACCCTTGAGGTTCGAACACTGGGGTGCGCGCGGAGATTTCGCCTCCTACCTACCTGCACCCCTCCGCCTTGCTAGGATCTGAACTAAGGAAAGAACAACGCAAGAGACACAGGGTTTATACTGGTTCGGACCACCGTTGTGGTGTAATACCCTACTCCAGTGTGTGGTGTGGTGGATTGCCTCTTGGGCTGATGATGATGAACAATACAAGGAAGAACAGCCTCACGAGGGTCTGTTCTTGGCTGGGGTGATGAACTACTGGGAGGAGCTGAGTCACCTTTCTCTCTCTCTCTTTCTGATCTTCTCTCTTTCTCTCTTTCCCTGCCTCTGCCTACTCTCCGTCTTGTCCCCTTGCTCTGTGGGTGGCTGGTCCTATTTATAGAGGCCCTGGTCCTCTTCCCAAATATCGAGTGGGAAGGGAGCCAATAATGGCGGGCTAATTTGAAGGGGGACAACTAGTATCAACTATCCTGACAAAAGTAGTCTTCGCCTGCGCAAAGCTCTGGTGATGATGCCGTCTTGGACTCCACGGTGACCTCCGTCTCGTAGTCCTCCTGGTCTTGGTCTCGTTGCACCGAAATGGCAACCTTTGCCTGATGCCTCGGTACTCCGCGGCTGCGCTTGCACCCTTTGCACCAAAGAGGAAGGGAGGACTCTGCGCGGGCTGGCACCCGCCTGGCGCCCCCGGTCGTCATGGCTTGCGTCACGGGCACCTCGTGAGATACCCCGCCTTGATCTCTCCGCCTCCTCGTGAGCCAGCCTGACGAGGCCGCGCCTGAGGAAGCTCCGCGTTATCCGCCCCGCGAGGCTTGGCCCCTCGCGAGGGTCTTGGGTATGTGTTGGTGAAGATGGGCCACACTGGGCCTCCCCTTTGAGCCACACCGCAGGCAGGCAAGTCTGGGGGCCCCGTTCCCAGAATGCCAACAGTAGCCCCCGGGCCCAAGGCGCGCCCGGACTTGGCCGTGCTGGGAGACGGAAGGGCAAGAGCGAAGCGCCGCGGGCCCTAACAGCCTGCGGCCTTGGGCGCCGTGTGGTGGTTGATTGAACGTGGGCGGCACTGTTCCCCCATGCCCTCCTTATCTTGCGCCGTGCTAGGCGGACCCGTAGTCATACACAACCGTTCCCCTGTTTGGTTGCTCGAGCGCCCTCTGTCCTTCCTCCGCTCGAACTCTGGTTTCTGTTTCCAACTCAATCTTGAACCTCCCCCCTTCCCATCGCCATGGCTCCGACGAAGAAGGGAAGAGGGGATAAACTCGTGTCTCCGCCTTGCCCGCCGCCGTTGGCAGCCCCTGCCGAGGGCTTGGGAAAAGCCAGCTTGGCTCTGTCCACCATCTTCAATGAATGCGGGAGGACGACGGCTTGGCCCGCGTCCCACTTCTCCATCGGCAGGATAGCCACCGAGGTCCCGTATTTTGCCGACGCCCTGTGGGCGGGTCTGGTTCCTCCCTTTTTTGATTTCCTCAATGCCGTGCTCTCCCATTATCAAATCCACATGATGCATCTGGGTCCCAAATCCATCGCTCTCCTTTTGGTCTTCGCCTTTGTTTGCGAGGCTATGATGGGCATCCTTCCTTCGGTTGCCTTGCTGCGCCACTTCTTCTCGCTGCGTCTTGTTGACCCTACCCAACGCTGGGCGTGTGTGAGCTTCGTTGTCGCGCCTGAGACGGCGGCCTCTGGGATTGACTTCAAGCTCCCTCCGCCCACGGCCGGGTTCCGCGAGCGGTGGCTGTATGTGGATGCCGGGGTGCCTAGCCCCCTGCCGTCGGAGCCAACTTCGCCTGCTGTCCCCAATTTGGGCTGGGGCTAGGAGATGCTTAAGAGCCCCCGGCTCGTCTTCGTCTGGCACCGCTTCACGTTCTTGAGGTCGCTTGGCGTGACAGCACCCAAGGTGGTGAAGGAGTTCCTACTATGCCACGTCGCTCCTCTCCAGCGCCACTCCCGCCGGATGTGGGCCTTCGGCGGGCGCGATGATTGTATGAGGCTCCAGGAAGAGGACCTGGCACTGGAAGTGCTGAGGACGGCGCTCTTGATCCTGACGGGGGACCCCAACCCTGGCAGTATCCAGCAAGGAGGGGCCTTGTTGTACCTCTGCCAGAGCGGGGGCGATCTTGTGAGGCAGATGCCTATCTTCGATGAGTGGGGGCCGCGCCCCGTCGGCCTTCAGGGGCCTCGTGAGAACCCAGTGGTGGTGACTGCCCTTCCAGTCGGCCCAGGTGACTCTTCCTCAAGTGGCGGAGCTGGGAGGCTCGAGGCGCCAGAGGCCAAGGGGGCTCCCGGCGGGGTGACAGCGCCGGGCGAGGCTCGTGAGGAAGCAGTTATCGGGGCCCGCGCCGCCGAGGCTGAGGGTGACAAGCAGCTGCCCTCTGCGCCTTCGACCGAGGCCACCGAGGCTCCGGCGGCTTCTCTTGGCGAGGCGATTGGCGGCGCACGCCAGGCAGGCGCCCCTGACGTAGATCGCCTTGACGCTCCATCTTCGTCGCAGGTTGATCCCTGCGCCTGACTCTTAGGCCGCTTCCGCGTGGACTTTCAGGCCCTCCGGAAGAGAAGGCAGGCCTTGGGCGACGATTACCCTTATCGCCTGCTGAAGCGTAGGAAGTACTTTGCCACTGATGAGTAAGCCTTCTCCTTTCCCAGCTCCTGGTCCTACTATTGCTCTTACTGACTCTTGCTCCGCAGGCCCCTTCCAGCCGAGCTTGCGGAGACGGCTGAGGAGCCGTCCCCCTTGGCTTCGCCCCCTCCATCGTCCTCAAGCGCACCTTGTGGTGAGGGCGACTGACGAGGCGAACCGTCCCGAGGCGTATCGTGGCCCTGCGCACCTCGCGATCCTTCGCGGGCCTTCTCGTGGCATAGCCGGCCTGCCGTGGGCTTCTCGCCTGGTCGTGGACTGTGATTGGCTGAGGCGCTTCCTGCGCTCTTCACCTGGGGACGGGCTGGCCCCCGGCCGGGCTTCTGACGCGGCGTGCCCGGCCGTCGCGAGGGTGCCAGCCCCCAGCCTCCAGCCCGGTGGGGGAGTGCTGGCTCGCGGCCCCCAGCGCTTGCTTGGGGCAGATGATGGTGTGGAGAACGTGCTCGAGCGTGCTCGGGAGCGTCGCGCTCTCCACCAAGGATTCCTTCGAAGGGCGGCTGACGCGGTAAGCCTGCTTGGAGAGGAGCTTGCCAATGAAGACTCGCGCCTTGAGGCCGAGGGCCTGCGCCTGGCTGCAGAGAGGCACGAGCTGGAGGGCGCCATCGCCCTTGCGCGCCGTCAGCGCGATCTTGACAATGCAGAGGCCAAGGCGTCGGTGGTGGCCTCTGGGGAGGCCCGACCTTGGGCCGCTGAGGAGGCTCGGGAAGCTGACCGGCGGCGAACGGCGGCGGAGGAGCGGGCTCGGGAGCTCCTGGCCTGGTGCCACTCACTGGAGGAGCAGGTGAAGCTGCGCGAGGCAGCTCTCGCGTTGATGAAGGTGGCCTCCGGCGACTCAGCAGAGCTCCAGAAGCGTGAGGAGGCGCTGACGCTGGAAGCCGCCGAACGCACCCGTGAGTACGAGTGTCTGGAGACGAGGGAGCGCTTGGCGACGCAGGCAGAGGATGATGTCGCCGCACGGGAAGCCCGCGTCCTAGAGGAGGTCGGACGCCGAGTGGCGATGGCGCATTTGAACCTCGAGCACGAGTTCGACGAGAAGCTGGGGTTGATCCGGGCCGAAGCTGAAGGCAGGACTGCTGCCTTGAGGGCCAAGCTGGAGGAGGAAACGCGGCAGGCCGACGCTTTCCGGGCCGCTCTTGAGGTGGCGCAAGGCGAGTTAACCGCTTCCCAGGCCGAGGTGCTCCTTCTTCGCTAGCGGGTGGAGGAGGGTGATGTCGTCGCGGGCCAGAACGCGGACGAGATCCGTCAGCGGTGGATCCTGGAGCATGAGCACGGCCCCATGCTTGCCACGCTCCGGGAGAGAGCCAACGCAGCCTTGGGCAACATTTGCAAGGCGGCTATTGGCAAGCCGCACACAGTCAACTATGCTGACAATCTTCAGTTCTTCACTGACGTGCTGACGCAGCTGGAGGCGCGGTCAGTCAGGGCTGACAGGTTGGTGGAGGAGAGGATCCGTGGCCTGCTTGGGCGCGCCTTTTCTCGCGTCTTCAGCCACCTCCAAGACATGGATCCCCACTTTGATTTTGACGCCGCCATCGCCCCAGTCCCCCAGGCCGTCTGAGGCGACCTGGCGCGCTGGGTGGAGGACAATGTGGACACCCTTATCAGGGCCTTCGCTTCAGACAACGACGACGCGATCATGGCGGCCGACGAGGGCGGCATGGTGAACGGCCCTGATGCCGCTGGCGGCGATGCGGACAGCGATGGCGAGTTCAGCGACGCCAACAACGGCTCGGGTGGTGCTCTTGAGAACGCATTGGGAGATTCATCCGACTGATTGTGCATCGCTCCTACTTCCTTACCCTGCATGAATAGAGCTCAGGTTTTTGCCTGATTGCAGTGAGAGCATTTTGGAGGGGGAGCCCCTTATGTAAAACTTGTGCTCATCGTATTAGTAGGCGCTACATTGCCCATGCGCCCGCGCCAAGTGGTTGGCCCAAGCGATGCGCTGGTCGGCTAGTTTACCTTTGTTCTGTGCTGGCCCTGAGGCAGCCCGCGGGGGGTTGTGGTGTTTCGGGTGTTCCCTGATTGGGTTCGTAGGATCTGCAGTAAAACATCCTCCTGAGAGGTCATGTCGGCGGCAGTCTGGGCTGCGCGCAAGCTAGGCCTGACCCGGCTCGCGAGGGGCTCGCGAGGGGAGGAAGCTGAGGCGATGCGGTAACCGAAACGCGAGAAATTGCTCGAACGAGACTAAGCACCCCTTCCCCGAACACACGCAAATCTCAAATTCGAATCCAACTTGAATCCAGCAGGGGAAAACGGCAACCAAAGGGAAAAGCGACGAAAGCAAACAAAAGGCCGCGTCCGGCACCTAGTCTAGTCTTGGACATCTTCTCACCAGCGCGGAGCTAAGTGCTGCCACTGGGCGTGGGAGGGAGCCCCAGGGCCTGAGGCCGGCACCCCTGAGACTCCGGGGCGTGTACAACCCCACTCATTATTACGTGAGAGTGTCACGGGGCGGCGAGCTTCACAGGCACTGGGCCTTCTTCACAGGTACCAGCCTTGCTTCATATCACCAGATGAGGGCCCCGCCTTGCGCCACACTCTAGTGCCATCAACGACGACCGGAAACCAGGACGTCGCCGATGGGGTAGAGCGGTCGCCAGCGGTTCCCCCGACGACCACGGGTCCTCCGCTGAGGGCAGGCCCTGAGGCACCTCACCAGCGGAAGGCCTACCTCCTGAGAACACCTTGCTCCGAATGCCGCGGTGGTGATGTCGGATCCCGGCCTCTCTCCTGCAGCCCCCTGCGCCCTCCTCCCGAGGGGCAGGAGACTGTGGGAGCGGGGCAGCTGCTCGCTGTGGCGACGTGCACCTCCTGCGATCCATGGTCAGCGTATGCCTGCTCCTGAAAAACTAGCGGTACCCGATAATCGTTGGCGCCATCATGGCCAGTGGGACCGTCCCGGGGCTCCCGGAAAGGCTCAGCTTCTGGCGCCTCGTCCCCCCAGCTTGGGCTGAGGAGCGAGCCTTGTTTGCTCTCGTGTGGGTGTCCTCGGTTCATCATGAGGGGCACGTATTCCTCCGGCGCCGTCGTCCCGAATGCCATGCCATAATGCCCCGCATGCCACGCGGTCCTGCCTGACACGCCCACCGTGGGGTGGTAGCGCGGCTGTCCACTGGGGTCGCGGGTCGCGTCGAGTCCTTCTTCTTCACGGACTGGGAGTGGGGGCAGCGCCACTGCCGGTCCGGCGCTGACAGCTTCGCTGGAGTTGGAGTAGCCTTGGAGCATGCGGGCGTGCGCAGAGCCCCCGCGCGGGCCGCCCTGGGCCTAAGATGGGAGCTGGGTGGAGAAGGGGTGAGCCCCCGAGGCGGCGAAGCCCAGGAGCTCTGCCACTCGCTCCAGCAGCACATCGTAGCCGCCCTCCAGCAGCCTGCACTACAGCAGCTCTCGGGCCACTGTGAGCGCGGCCTTCGAGTTCGCCTGCTCCCTGCGGGTGTACGGTGTCATGGTCGCGGCGTGATTGGAGGCCCTTGCTGCCGACCGCGCCTGCCGCGGTGTGAGAGCTGTCGGAGCCTGTCCGCGTCGCCCGCGGCCCGCAGCGCCCTGCGGACCACGAGCTACCTGGGGCACGGGGTCGCCCGAGGCAAGCGGCTCTGCGCGGGTGGGCCACGCCGCCCATGGATCTGGGTTGCCCGCCTGGTCGCCGGACATGGTGATGACGATGCGACGGGGCGCGAAGCGGTAGATGGTGGATTCTGGCGCACCCCTACCTGGCGCGCCAAATGTTGGATTTCGGGTTCCGGCAGACCCTTGAGGTTCGAACACTGGGGTGCGCGCAGAGATTTCGCCTCCTACCTACCTGCACCCCTCCGCCTTGCTAGGATCTGAACTAAGGAAAGAACAACGCAAGAGACACAGGGTTTATACTGGTTCGGGCCACCGTTGTGGTGTAATACCCTACTCCAGTGTGTGGTGTGGTGGATTGCCTCTTGGGCTGATGATGATGAACAATACAAGGAAGAACAGCCTCGCGAGGGTCTGTTCTTGGCTGGGGTGATGAACTACTGGGAGGAGCTCAGTCACCTTTCTCTCTCTCTCTCTCTCTCTCTCTCTCTCTCTCTTTCTGATCTTCTCTCTTTCTCTCTTTCCCTGCCTCTGCCTACTCTCCGTCTTGTCCCCTTTCTCTGTGGGTGGCTGGTCCTATTTATAGAGGCCATGGTCCTCTTCCCAAATATCGAGCGGGAAGGGAGCCAACAATGGCGGGCTAATTTGAAGGGGGACAGCTAGTATCAACTATCCTGACAAAAGTAGTCTTCGCCTGCGCAAAGCTCTGGTGATGACGCCGTCTTGGGCTCCACGGTGACCTCCATCTCGTAGTCCTCCTGGTCTTGGTCTCGTTGCACCGAAATGGCAACCTTTGCCTGATGCCTCGGTACTCCGCGGCTGCGCTTGCCCCCTTTGCACCAAAGAGGAAGGGAGGACGCTGCGCGGGCTGGCACCCGCCTGGCGCCCCCGGTCGTCATGACTTGCGTCATGGGCACCTCGTGAGGTACCCCACCTTGATCTCTCCGCCTCCTCATGAGCCAGCCTGACGAGGCCACGCCTGAGGAAGCTCCGCGTCGTCCGCCCCGCGAGGCTTGGCCCCTCGCGAGGGTCTTGGGTTTGTGTTGGTGAAGATGGGCCGCGCTGGGCCCCCTTTGAGCCACGCCGCAGGCTGCAGGCAGGCAAGTCTGGGGACCCCCATTCCCAGAACGCCGACAGCCGCACCTCAAGGGGGAGCCCAGACTCTTGAAGTCTCATGTGGTCCTGGCTACTGAGCAAGGCCCACATCGGCCGGGAGTGGTGCTGAAGCGGAGCGATTCGGCGACGGACGAACTCCTTCACCACCATAGGCGCAGTCACGCCAAGGTCTTTGAGCCACCTCAACCTGAGCCATACGGGGACAAGGCGTGGATCGGCGAGCCTCCGGTGGCACCAACTGGAGTTAGGAATGACAGGTCCTGACGGAGAGGAGAGCAGGGGGCTGAGCACTCCAGCATCGACAAACACCCACTGTGTCCGAAACTCGCTCGTGGATGGTGGAAGTTCTAAGTCGATCCCATCGCCGACCGTCGCCGCCACGGCTTGAAATCTCAGGCATCCGGAGCTCTGCTGAGGATTAATAAGGTGCAACAAGAAGAAGTGGCGGAGAAGAGCCATGGAAGGAGCAATGCCTACCATGGCCTCGCAAACAAAGGCGAAGACGACAAGAAGGGTCATGGATTGGGGATCAAGGTGCAGCATGTGGATCTGATGATGGGCAAGCACTACATTGAAGAAGGCGGAGAAGGGAGGAACCAAGCCAGCCCAGAGGGCATCGATGAGGAACGGGACCTCGGTGACCGCCCGGTCGACGCGAGCTTGAGACGCAGGCCAGGCCGCCGTCCCCCACTCATTGAAGCTGGAGGCGAGCATGGGGCACACCTTGTCCATGGCCTCTCGGTTAAGCACTAGCGACCTACCAATGGCGGGCCCAATGGCCGGGGGCGGAGCGGCGAAGCACAGAGGCTTCTTCCTCTTATATGCTTGCTTTGGCGCCATGGCGATGGAGTGGGCAGAGCTCAGGTCAGATTGGAAAGGGGAGAAGGGCCTCGGGGAAGTAGAGGAATTGGGAAAGTATGGCACCAGCGATGGAAGAATAACAGTGGTAGGCTGCAGTGGCCGCCTAGCAAGGCAGATTTCAAGGCAGTGTGGGGAAGCGGAGACGCCCACGTCCCATCAACCGCCACGTGTCGACCCAGGCCGCAGGCTATTGGGGCCCACAAAGTTCTGCACTTGACCTTTGGCTTCGCCTCGAAGCCAAGCCCGAGTGTGCTGTGGGCCTGGGGGCTACTGTCAACATTCTGGGAACAGGGGGTCCCCAGACTTTCCTACCTGCGGCCCACGGCGTGGCTCTGCGAGCGGGCCTGTACGACCCATCTTCACCAGCAAGCACCCAAGACACTCGCGAGGGGCCAAGCCTCGCGAGGCGGACGACACAAGACCTCCTCAGGAGCGGCCTCACCAGGCTGCTCGCGAGAGGCGGAGAGTTCAAGGCGAGGCAAACCTCGCGAGGTTCCAGTGACGTGAGCCATGATGACCAAGGCCAGGCGGGCGCCAGGCAGGCGCCATCACGCGTAGTGTCCTTATTTCCCCTTTGGTGCTAAGGGAGCAAGTGCAGGCGCAGAGTACCGAGGCGTCAAGCAAAGGTTTCCATATTGGTGCAACGAGATTGAGACCAGCAGGACGGCAGGACAGAGGTCACCGTGGAGCCCAAGAGGGCGTCACCACTAGAGCCTTTGACAGGCGAAGATTGCTTTTGTCAGGATAAGTTGTACTAGCTGTCCCCTTTCAAATTGGCCATTGTTGGCTCCCTTCCCGCTCAATATTTGGGGAGAGTACCAGGGCCTCTATAAATAGGACTAGCCACCACCGTAGCTAGGGGGCGACCTCATCTTAAACTAGGACTAGTTCATCCCCACAATCACATCCAGCAAGCACAAGAACACCTCTCCTCAGGAGGCTATTCTTCCCCTTGTACAAATCATCCTCAGCCCAAGAGGAAATCCACCACACCACACTGGAGTAGGGTATTACACCATAATGGTGGCCCGAACCTGTATAAATCTTGTGTCCCTTGTGTTATGAGTTTGTCGAGTTAGTTTGTAAGATCTTAGCCGAGCTAGGACGTGCATTAGTAGGGGGAGATCTTCGCGTGCACCCTAGTGTTCGAACCTTGAGGGTTTTGCCGGAACTTGATCCGACATAGGGGCACTAAGTATACTGCCCTTCTCTCTAGAAGTCAAACACTTCGTGATAAATAGGGCAAAGTAATGCACAAAGGGAAACTACAGACTAGTGGTTGTGGCTTTCGAGACGCCCCTTTCCTCGCCCACTGTGAAAGTAAGGAGAAAATCCTCAAACTCTGCGGACTTAGGCTCTCTGAATTCCCCGTCGGAGGGGATTAGTCATATCTCACAAAATTCAGTGCGGCACCCCGTCTTAGAGAGACCGAAACATGGTAACCCACAAGTACAGGGGATTGCAATAGTTTTCAAGGGTAGAGTATTCAACCTAAATTTATTGATTTGACACAAGGGGAGCCAAAGAATACTCTCAAGTATTAGCAACTGAGTTGTCAATTCAACCACACCTGAAAGACTTAATATCTACAGCAAAGTATTTCGTAGCAAAGTAATATGGAAGTAATGGTAACAGTAGCAAAAGTAATAGTAGCCGTTTTGTAGCAATCATAACTGTGGCAACGGAAAAGTAACGGAGGAAAGATCAATATGAAATGACCTCGTAGGCAATGGAACAATGATGGATATTATGTCGGATGGCATTCATCATGCAGCAGTGAAAGCACAAGTGCTCCCTAGGTGGTTTTGATAATTGATGACAACATATCTCTTGTTGGACTAACATCTCAATCTAGCATGTTTCAGATAAGTTCAACAATGGAGTGGCATGGACTAAAGGTTGTGGGAACTCCTTCAAGATGCTAGGGACAAAGGATTGGCTAAAGCTTCAAGCTCAAGACTCCTCATTTTACATTTTAGTGATCCAAGATCACATTGAGTCTTTAGGAAAAGCCAATACTATTAAGGAGGGATGAGGTGTTGCTTAATGAGCCTCTTGCTTCATGTGCTTAGTGATATGCTCCAAAACCCTCAGCTACTTTCCCACTTCCACATATGAGCTAAACCCTAAGCCAAACTCGGTCCTACCGATTTTTCCTATCCGGCGCCACCGAGTTTCACTTGTCATAAGCCACTGCCAAACCCTAATCAGTTCGGTCTCACCGATGGGATCTCGGTCTCACTGAGATGGGCTTGCAAACTCTCTGTTACCCATTGCAATATTCTCAGTCCCACCGAGATATGCAATCGGTTCCACCGAGTTTGCTTGGCCAAATCTCAGTTTCACTTATTACCCAAATCGGTCCCACCGAGTTTGAGTAATCGGTCAAACCGAGTTTTGGATTTACCCTAACCCTAGCACATCGGTCCCACCGAGTTGATCCAGTCGGTCCCACCGAAATCTCTAACAGTCACTAGGTTTACATTTTCGGTCCGACCGAGTTTATTGATTCGGTCCCACCGAGATTGGAAAACTGTGTGTAACGGTTGGATTTTGTGTGGAGGCTATATATACCCCTCCACCTCTTCTCATTCGATGAGAGAGCCATCAGAACACACACACCATTCCAACTCATATGTTCTGAGAGAGAACCACCTACTCATGTGTTGAGACCAAGACATTCCATTCCTACCATATGAATCTTGATCTCTAGCCTTCCCAAGTTGCTTTCCACTCAAACCCTCTTTCCACCAAATCCAAATCCTATGAGAGAGAGTTGAGTGTTGGGGAGACTATCATTTGAAGCACAAGAGCAAGGAGTTCATTACCTACACACCATTTGTTACTTCTTGGAGAGTGGTGTCTCCTAGATTGGCTAGGTGTCACTTGGGAGCCTCCGACAAGATTGTGGAGTTGAACCAAGGAGTTTGTAAGGGCAAGGAGATCGCCTACTTCGTGAAGATCTACCGCTAGTGAGGCAAGTCCTGTGTGGGCGATGGCCATGGTGGGATAGGCAAGGTTGCTTCTTCGTGGACCCTTTGTGGGTGGTTGCTTCTTCGTGGACACTTCGTGGGTGGAGCCCTGTGTGGACTCGCGCAACCGTTACCCTTGGGTGGAGCCCTGTGTGGACTCGCGCAACCGTTACCCTTCGTGGGTTGAAGTCTCCATCAACGTGGATGTAGGATAGCACCACCTATCCGAACCACGGGAAAAACATCCGTGTCTCCAATTGCGTTTGATCTCTCCAAACCCTTCCCTTTACATTCTTGCAAGTTGCATGCTTAACATTCCGCTGCTCATATACTCTCTGCATGCTTGCTTGATATGTATTGTGTGTGTTGAAATTGTGCCTAAACTCCACTTAAACCGAAAAAGCTTAAAAATTGCAACTTGAGCATTATGTGTCTAATCACCCCCCTCTAGACACATCTACTTCTAGATCCTACAAGTGGTATCAGAGCCTTGGTCTCCATTGCTTTGGTTTAATCACCATTGGAGGAAGATGGATGTGTCTACTCTAGGGAGTCTTAGACATAGAGTGCCTATTCTTGATGGAAAGTACTTTCATGAATGGAAAAATGAGATGCTTGCAATCTTCAATCAATATCATTTGAACAAGTATATTGCTAGCCCTTGTGCACCCCATATTGATCCCTTGCATCCTACCCTAGATGAAGATATTGACATGATTCGCAATCTTAGAACTATTGAGCTCATCATTAGAGGATTGCCCAAAAATTTGATTGCTAGTTTGCCTACTCAAAATTGCGCCTATACTATATGGAAATTTCTTGAGGAACGGTTTCCCAATCATTCCTTGAAAACTTTGGATGAAATTCTCCATAAATCTATTGCCTTGAGTAAGATGAACTCTAGTGATCCTAGTTTTGGTAAATGTCTTCTTGAACTTGCCAATCTTAAGCATGCTAAAGGAGATGTTGGAATCATTAATGATATCATACTCAAAGCTATAAGAATTCATAAAAGTGACCACTTTGATGATCATTTATCTGATGAATTACCCTCTCTAGGAAATGATGAATCACAAGATCATGATGAACATGAATATTACATTGAGGATGATAGTGACTTCGATCTTGATGATGCAATGAGACATTTTGGTCTTATGGCAAATCTTCGGGGATATGAATCAGGAGGAAAGGAATGGGTTCTTGATAGTGGATGTACTGATCATATGACCGGAGATGAAGAGATGTTTCGTGAGCTTGCTGAAAATGACGGCCCTCGAAAATATGTCACCTTTGGTGATAATTCAAAGGGTAAAGTGATTGGCCTTGGTAAGGTGGCCATCTCACATGATAGTTCCATTCAAAATGTCATGCTCGTTGAATCTCTTGGCTACAACTTGCTTTCAGTATCTAGACTTGCTGATTTCGGTTTGAATGTCCTATTTACTGAGGTAGATTGCCAAGTATTTCGTCGAGACAATCATAAAATGGTCTTTACGGGTATGCGTAGAGGTGATCTTTACATTGTCGATTTCTCTAAAAAGGCACAACCTAAAACTTGCTTTGTTGCTAAATCCTCAAAAGGTTGGTTGTGGCATAGACGACTAGGTCACGTTGGCATGAGAAACCTTGACAAGCTTATTAAAGGAAATCATATCCTCGGAGTTAACGATGTCATATTTGATAAGGATAGACTTTGCAGTGCTTGTCAAGCAGGTAAACAGGTTGGAGGAAGACATCCCGTGAAGAACATCATGACCACAAGGAGGCCACTCGAGCTACTTCACATGGATCTTTTTGGTCCCAACGCCTACAAGAGTCTCGGTGGAAATTCTTTTGGTCTAGTTATAGTTGATGACTTTTCAAGATTTACGTGGGTGTTCTTTCTTAATGACAAGTCGCAGGTCCAGAAGATCTTCAGAAACTTCGCTAGGAAAGCCCAAAATCAGTTTGATGTGAAGATCAAGAAGGTTCGGAGTGACAACAGAACGGAATTCAAGAACGCAAATGTGGACACCTTTCTTGACGAAGAAGGGATTTCACACGAGTTCTCGGCTACGTACACACCTCAACAAAATGGAGTTGTTGAGAGGAAGAACCGGACGCTCATCGAAATGGCAAGAACGATGCTTGATGAATACAAGACGCCAAAGCACTTTTGGGCAGAAGCGGTTGAGACAGCTTGTCACGCAACAAATCGCTTATATCTTCACAAGCTACTCGGCAAGACGGCATATGAGCTCCTCACCGGTAACAAGCCTCAAGTTGGATACTTTCGAGTATTCGGCTCAAAGTGCTACATTCTTGATAAGCATCGTCGTTCAAAGTTTGCTCCTAAATCTCATGAAGGTTTTCTACTTGGTTATGGCTCAAACTCTCACACTTACCGTGTCTACAACAATTTCACCCGAAAGGTTGAAGAGACGGTAGATGTGAAGTTTGATGAATCTAATGGCTCGCAAGTAGAGCAATTGCCAATTGATGTAGGAGACAAAGACCCTTCAGAAGCAATTCAAGACTTGTCCATTGGCAAAATTCGTCCAACGGAGGTGAAGGAGAGTACTTCATCCGTCCAAGTGGAAGCTTCTACTTCACGACAAGGTGAACCAAGAATCGACACGGAAGCATCCACAAGTGGGACACATCAAGATGAAGAAAACGAGGAAATACGTCAAGACGAACATCAACAACCTCCTTCTCCACCACGACAAGAGAACGACGACGTCAACAATGAAGAAGGCCAAGAAGAAGAACAAGATGAAGAAGATGTTCAACGAAGACCCAAGCAAAAGCTCTCACGAGTTCGAGCAAGAATTGCCAAAGATCATCCCGTCGAGCAAATCCTCAATGATATACAAACCGGGAGAATCACTCGCTCAAAAACTCGTTTAGCTAACTTTTGTGAAAACTATTCATTCATCTCTAGCATTGAACCAATGAAGGTTGAAGAAGCATTGGAAGATCCGGATTGGATAAACGCTATGCATGAAGAGCTACATAATTTTGAGAGAAACCAAGTTTGGACATTGGTTGAGAAGCCCGACAACAACCACAACATCATTGGTACCAAATGGGTGTTTCGCAACAAGCAAGATGAAGATGGACAAGTGGTTCGCAACAAAGCACGTCTCGTCGCCCAAGGGTACACACAAGTCGAAGGTATGGACTATGGTGAGATGTATGCTCCCGTTGCTAGACTTGAGTCCATTCGCATCTTACTTGCCTATGCTAATCACCATAATATCACCTTGTACCAAATGGACATTAAAAGTGCTTTTCTAAATGGTGAAATAGAAGAGGAAGTTTATGTCAAACAACCTCCCGGCTTTATCAATCCCAAGAAACCAAATCATGTTTACAAACTTCACAAAGCTCTTTATGGTCTTAAACAAGCTCCTAGAGCATGGTATAAGTGCTTGACCAAGTTCCTTACTACAAGTGGTTTTGAAATTGGTAAAATTGATTCTACTCTTTTTACTAAAAGGGTTAATGGAGAACTATTTGTATGCCAAATTTATGTTGATGATATCATATTTGGTTCAACTAACCCTCTCTTTAGTGAAAAGTTTGGAAAGCTAATGTCAGAGAAGTTTGAGATGTCTATGATGAGTGAACTCAAATTCTTTCTCAGGTTGCAAATCAAGCAAACTAAGGAAGGTACATTTGTCTCTCAAACAAAGTACACCAAGGACTTATTCAAGAAGTTCAATATGCAAGAATGCAAAGGTATGTCTACACCCATGCCTACTAGTGGACATAATGATTTAACCAAAGATGGTGAACCGGTTGATCAAAAGGTTTATCGTTCTATGATTGGTTCATTGTTATACCTATGTGCTTCACGTCCTGATATTATGCTAACTGTATGCATGTGTGCACGATATCAAGCTGCTCCTAAAGATTGTCATCTTAAGGCTGTGAAAAGGATAGTGAGATATTTAATCCATACACCAAATTTTGGCATTTGGTATCCTAAGAGGTCTTCTTTTGATCTTGTTGGCTATTCCGACTCGGATTATGCCGGAGACAAGGTTGATAGAAAGTCCACTTCGGGTACTTGTCAATTTCTTGGTAGATCTCTGGTGTCTTGGTCTTCCAAGAAACAAAACTCGGTATCCTTATCCACTGCCGAAGCTGAATACATTGCCGCTGGTTCATGTTGCGCTCAATTACTTTGGATGACTCAAACTCTTAAAGATTATGGGATTTATGTGAAACATGTTCCACTGCTTTGTGAAAATGAAAGTGCTATCAAAATTGGTCATAATCCTGTACAACATTCTCGAACTAAGCATATTGAAGTTCGTCATCATTTCATTCGAGATCATGTTGCTAAGGGTGACATCAATCTTAAGCATGTTCGCACCGACAAGCAATTAGCGGATATATTTACTAAACCACTTGATGAGAAAGCGTTTTGCAGGTTGATAGGAGAATTGAACATCATTGATGCTTCGAACTTGGAGTAGAAACTCCATTGGATACATGCAAGACATGAGCTTATGACTAACCCATGATATATCTCTCATGATAACTATCTTATGTCTTGGATACATTTGTACCTTGCATGTTGTCTAACCCATGTAGGTGCTTGGTTGAATCTAATTCCATGAGATTGTGACTCACTCATATCCCGAGCGATCTCTACATCACCAAGACTCTACACAATAGTGGTTGAAGACAAGGAAGCCCAAAACCATACAAACATATCCTTTGACAAATTCTATGATTGAGCTTCATGATTGTCATTTTTGGATACACAAGTGCTCTTCCTTGCAAAAACTAACCCATGTAGGTAGATGAACCCAAACTCCAAATGGTGCTCCCAACTCTCGATGAGCTACATCAACCTTGAGCACCCACACAAGTTCAACTACATGAGCAAGAACCACATCACCACCCAAGGTATGTTATTCCATCTTAGAGAAGCTTTACTCCAAGACATGAGTCAAAGCAACTCAACAAGATGTGAATACATCAAGATGCTTAAACGAAAAATGGTAACCCCATTTTGAGCTTAAACGATGAGTATGACCTATGATCAAGTGTTCTAACTTGACTCCTAAGTCAATATACTCTAACATAGGTGACTATGTCACCGCCCAATTCTAGATGAAGTTCTCTTGTGTTCCTTTCTGAGTTATTGCATTTGTCCCTTGCATATTTGTTTCATCTAGAAACCTTTTTCCCTTTTTTTTGATTTTTGTTTTGCATATTTCTGCATTAAATTCCTTGCAAATCTTTCAGCTATTCATTGCAAATCTTTGTGAGATCTTACCTGACTAGTGAGCTGAGGTGACAAGTGTTTTTCTCTGTGATGAACTCGGTTTCACCGAATTGCCATTTTCGGTCCAACTGAATCCCTTCGGTACTACCGAAACATGCCACTCGATGCCACCGATTTCGCAACAGGAAAAACAGTTTGCCACATATTCTATATTTCTTCTGATCCAGCTCCACTCAATGAATCTTGTCCTCTACAAGCATCACAGTTTTATTCCCTGCTTTGTACTGAATCTCAAGGACCAAACCTATTCGACGGATTCCAGGAGAAACCTTCTTGGAAATTGATGTCAAAGGGGGAGAGAGAGATCACATCAAAGCTTGTAGGAGAGAGAGATCACATCAAGGGAGAGAAACAGTCTCAAGGACCAAACCTACAAGAGAGAAAATATTAAGGGGGAGAGAGAGACCTCAAGGGGGGAGAGAATACTCAAGGATCCCATATATTAAGGGGGAGAAAGAAATCTCCAAGGGGGAGAGAATACTCAAGGATCCCAGATGCTTGATGTTCAAGAGGAGAGATGCCACATAGTGTGACACGGAACTAGCTCCAATTCATTAATATAATGTAGGCATATGTTCCGAATATAGTCATACGTGCTTATGGAAAAGAACTTGCATGACATCTTTTGTCCTACTCTCCCATGGCAGCGGGGTCCTAATGGAAACTAAGGGATATTAACGCCTCCTTTTAATAGAGTGCCGGACCAACGCATTAGCACTTAGTGAATACATGAACTCCTCAAACTACGGTCATCACCGGGAAGTGTCCCGACTATTGTCACTCTGGGGTTGCCAGATCATAACACGTAGTAGGTGACTATAACTTTCAATATCGGATCAAGAACACAAACATATTCATGAAAACATAATAGGTTCAGATCTAAAATCATGGCACTCGGGCCCTAGTGACAAGCATTAGGCGCAGCAAAGTCATAGCAACATCAATCTTAGAACATAGTGGATACTAGGGATCAAACCCTAACAAAACTAACTCGATTAAATGGTAAATCTCATCCAACCCATCACGGTCCAGCAAGCCTACGATGGAATTACTCATGCACGGCGGTGAGCATCATGAAATTGGTGATGGAGGATGGTTGATGATGATGGCAACGATTTTGTTGGGGAACGCAGTAATTTCAAAAAAAATCCTACGCACATGCAAGATCCATCTAGGTGATGCATAGCAACGAGAGGGGAGAGTGTTGTACACGTACCCTCGTAGACCGTAAGCGGAAGCGTTATGACAACGCGGTTGATGTAGTCGTATGTCTTCACGATCCGATCGATCCTAGCACCGAAGGTACGACACCTCTGCGATCTGCACACGTTCAGCTCGGTGACTTCCCACGAACTCTAGATCCAGCTGAGGTCGAGGGAGAGTTTCGTTGGCACGACAACGTGATGAGGGTGATGATGAAGTTATCGACGCAGGGCTTCGCCTAAGCTCTACAATGATATGACCGAGGTGGAAATCTGTGGAGGGGGGCACCGCACACGGCAAAACAATCAACTTGTGTGTCTATGGGGTGCCCCTCCCCCATATATAAAGGAGTGGAGGAGGGCAAGGCCGGCCCTCTCATGGCGCGCCCAAGGGGGGAGTCCTACTCCCGGTGGGAGTAGGATTCCTCCTTCCTAGTTGGAGTAGGAGAGGAAGGAAGGGAGAGAGAGAGGGAAGGAAAGGGGGTCGGCCCCCACCCAATTTGGATTGGGCTTGGGGGGCGCGCTCCACCTTGGCCGCCTCCTTCTCTCTCCCACTAAGGCCCAATAAGGCCTATTGACTCCCCGGGGGGTTCTGGTAACCCCTCGGTACTCCGGTAAATGCCCGAACTCATCTGAAACCATTCCGATGACCAAACATAGCCTTCCAATATATCGATCTTTATGTCTCGACCATTTCAAGACTCCTCGTCATGTATGTGATCACTCCGGGACTCCAAACTACCTTCGGTACATCAAAATTCATAAACTCATAATACCGATCGTCATTGAACGTTAAGCGTGTGGACCCTACGGATTCGAGAACTATGTAGACATGACCGAGACTCATCTCCGGTCAATAAACAATAGAGGAACCTGGATGCTCATATTGGTTCCTACATATTCTACAAAGATCTTTACCGGTCAAACCGCATAACAACATACATTGTTCCCTTTGTCATCGGTATGTTACTTGCCCGAGATTCGATCATCGATATCTCAATACCTAGTTCAATCTCGTTACCGGAAAGTTTCTTTACTCATTCTGTAATGCATCATCCCGTCACAAACTCATTAGTCACATTGCTTGCAAGGCTTATAGTGATGTGCATTACCGAGAGGGCCCAGAGATACCTCTCCGGCAATTGGAGTGACAAATCCTAATCTCGATCTATGCCAACTCAACAAACACCATCAAAGACACTTGTAGAGCATCTTTATAATCACCCAGTTATGTTGTGAAGTTTGATAGCACACTAAGTGTTCCTCCGATATTCGGGAGTTGCATAATCTCATAGTCATAGGAACATGTATAGGTTATGAACAAAGCAATGGCGACAAACTAAACGATCATCGTGCTAAGCTAACGGATGGGCCAAGTTAATCACATCATTCTCTAATGATGTGATCCCGTTAATCAAATGACAACTAATGTTACTGGTTAGGAAACTTAACCATCTTTGATTAACGAGCTAGTCAAGTAGAGGCATACTAGTGACACTCGGTTTGTCTATGTATTCACACAGGTACTAAGTTGCCGGTTAATACAATTCTAGCATGAATAATAAACATTTATCATGATATAAGGAAATATAAATAACAACTTTATTATTGCCTCTAGGGCATATTTCCTTCAGATTTCCCCTCTCCGGAGCCCCGAATGGACTCCAGATCAGCCCTCCCGAGGAAGAATAGGGCTTGGTGGTGGCTCCGTGATACATCTCCAACATATCTACTTTTCCCAACGCTTTTCCTCTTGTTTTGGACTCTAATTTGCATGATTTGAATGAAACAAACCCGAACTGACACTGTTTTCAGCAGAACAAGCATGGTGTTGTTTTTGTGCAAAAATAAAAGTTCTCCGAATGGAATGAAACTTTGCGAGAAATTTTTATATTAATATATAAGAATTTCTGGAGCCAAGACCTATCGAAGAGGGTCACCTAGGTGGGCACAACTAACCAGGGCGTGCCCCCTCACCAGGCGCCCCCAGGTGGGTTGTCCCCACCTGGTGGCCCCGCAGACCTTGAAACCGATGCTATAAAATCCTATTTTTCTAGAAAAAATCAGGGAGAAAGAATTATTACGATCCACGAGATGGAGCCGCTGCCAAGCCATGTTCTTCCTCGGGATGGCAGATCTGGAGTCCGTTTGGGGCTCCAGGGAGGGGGGTCTTCGTTCTTCGTCATCACGAACCCTTCTCCATCGCCAATTCCATGATGCTCCCCACCGGGAGTGAGTAATTCCTTCGTAGGCTCGCTCGTCGGTGAGGAGTTGGATGAGATTCATCATGTAATCGAGTTAGTTTTGTTAGGGCTTGATCCCTAGTATCCACTATGTTCTTAGATTGTTGTTGGTATGACTTTGCCATGCTTAATGCTTGTCACTTTGGGCCCGGGTGCCATGATTTCAGATCTGGTTCATTTATGTTATCACCATTATATCCACGTTCTAGATCCGTTCTTGCAAATTATAGTCACCTACTACGTATTATGATCCGGCAACCTCGGAGTGACAATAGTTGGGATGAAAGTGCAACTATCCCTGGGTGGTTTTGGTAATTACTAACAACATATAGCTCATTGAACTAATACTATTTCAAGATGATCATTTCCGAAAGTTCAATGATTGGCATGGCATGGATTAGGAATGTGGACCCCTCAAAATGCTAAGGACACACATTGGCTCAAGCTCAAGACTCTACAATTTCATTTTAGTGGTCCAAGATCACATTGAGTCCATAGGAAAAGCCAATACTATTAAAAGGGGATGAGGTGTTTCTTAATGGCTTACTTGCTCAACATGCTTAGTGATATGCTCCAAAAACCCTCAACCACTTTATCATATCCACATATGTCCCAAACCAAAAGTCAAACTCGGCCCCACCGACATGTTCTATCCGGCGCCACCGAGTTCACTTGACATAGCCACTTCCAGAAACCCTAGTCATTTCGGTCTCACCGATAGGGATCTCGGTCTCACCGAGATGGGATTGCAAACTCTCTGTTTCCCTTTGTAACGCTTCGGTCCAACTGAGATGAGCGATTGGTCCCACTGAGATTGCAATGCAAACTCTTTGTTTCCCTTTCGTAACGTTTCGGTCTCACCGAAATGAGCGAATTGGTCCCACCGAGTTTGCCTGACCAACTATCTGGTTAGCTTATTACCAAAATCGGTCCTACCGAGTTTGTGTAATCGGTCTCACCGAGATTACGTTATGCCCTAACCCTAATGAAATCGGTTCCACCGAGTTGACATGTCGGTCCCACCGAAAAGCCTAACGTTCACATTTTGAACTGAATCGGTCTGACCGAGTTTTCTGATTCAGTCCCACTGAGTTTGGTAAATTGTGTGTAACGGTTAGATTTTTTGGGGAGACTATATATACCCATCCACCCTTCCTTCATTAGCAAGGGGAGCCATCAGAACGTGCCTACACTTCGAGCATACATTTTCTGAGAGAGAACCACCTACTCATGTGTTGAGACCAAGATATTCCATTCCAACCATATGAATCTTGATCTCTAGCCTTCCAAAAGTTGCTTTCCACTCAAATCATCTTTCCACCAAATCCAAATCTATGAGAGAGAGTTGAGTGTTGGGGAGACTATCATTTGAAGCACAAGAGCAAGGAGTTCATCATCAACACACCATCTATTACCTTTTGGAGAGTGGTGTCTCCTAGATGGTTCGACTCCACAATCTTTTGTGCGAGCTATCTCCTCCATGGGTATGCTGTAACTGAAATCCCGGTTTAGGGGTAAAACGGGGCTTCTGCTGGGCTCCAGAGTTATACTTCCCCTGTCCATACTTCCTCTTACGGTTCTCAATCTGCTGTTGCTTCCCTTCAATCATGATGGCACGATCTACCAACTCCTGGTAGTTGTTGAAACTCGCTACCATCAACTGCATGCTTAGTTCATCATTCAGTCCTTACAGAAACTTCTCCTGCTTAGTAGCATCCGTAGCAACGTCATCTAGGGCATAACGTGCTAACTTGCTAAAATCGTCAACGTACTGGCCAACTGTCCTTCCTCCTTGGCGTAAGTTGCGAAACTCACGCTTCTTCATGGCCATCGCTCCTGTTGAAACATGGGCAGTGCGGAAAGCTTGCTGAAACTGATCCCATGTGACAGTGTCAACTGGGTAAGTGGCTGTGAAATTCTCCCACCATGCTGCCGCGGGTCCGTCAAGCTGGTGAGCGGAAAACTTTACTTTCTCACCATCCGTGCATCCTGTAGTGGTCAACTCCCTTCCTATCTTGCGGAGCCAATCGTCTGCTACTATTGGCTCGGTGCTACTGGAAAACACCAGCGGATTCAGCCTAAGGAAATGGGCTAAGTGGTCAACAGGTGGTGGTGGTGGTCGGTTGTTGTTGTTGTTCTGCTGGTTCTGGACTAACATCTGCATCAATTGATTCTGTTGCTGGATCAACTAAGTGAGCTCCGGTGGGAATCCATTGTCACGTCTCGGAGGCATCTGAGGGTTTTAGAAAAGACGAGAATTGAGAATAGAGTGAGGTCTAAAGAGAAAACACTACCCCAATGCACATGAGCAAATGCACACAAAATCACTTCATTCAATCAAACAAGGGCTTACAAACGATCTAAAACTATCGCAAAAGTGCTCGACTATAATGTTTACATGGGGGAATACTACTACTATCTGGTGGTCATCTAGAAATTTGAACCGGTGGAAGATTCCATGATATCCGCTCCAGCTTCGTCTTCAAAGTCGGGTTCACTTGGATCCGAATCGGTGTCGTCAATGATGATGTAGTTGTCCGGACATGCGACGTACACGTCTTCCTTCCTGGATGCTAACTTCCTCTTGAGTTCTTCAATCTCCTGCTTAAGATCGCCATTGTGTCTCGCTAGAGCTACGATCTCGTCCATGTAGTCCTTGCATGTAGACTTCAGTTCTCCTTCTAGCTCGATGATCCTTGCCTTCGCATTCTTCAACTCTATCATATCATTGCACATCTGGTTCTCGTGGCGTCGAATGTGCTGGTTTAACTCCTGGATGAAAGATGCAATGGATCTATCCTTCTTGGTGCTGACTAACTCCCATTGTTCATCGCGGCGTCCGCACATCTGGTAGATAGTGTCCTTGAGGTCTTCTTGATAAACTTCTCCAATGCGTCCTATGGTGATATGAGCTGCCATGCTCTTTCCCAGACTCCAGGTTGGTGCATTGAAAACACTATCTATAGGCTTCGTGATTGGCGCGAATGTCCTTCCCGGAACGTGAGCTTGAATCTTCCAGTGCTCCTCTTCAGGAAGAGTGGCGTTGAAGGTTCCCGTGAAGCTTGGTAATCCAATGTTTAGGTACTTGGTGACTTCCTTCAGGTGAAATCCAAAAGGTGTGCCTTCATCCGGTTGAGCGTACTTAATCTTCGCGTTCGTCATCCTAATAGAGTAGAAAAGATGAGGAGTTAGAAAATGAGAAGAGAAGGGTGTTCTATGGCTTTAACTTAGTGGTCGTGTCCTACAGTCAGCGTGTGCTCTGATACCATCTCTGTGGCGACCCGACTCGAATGGATCAAGTCTACTGTGCTCCGGTGTCATCCCTGGATCAGTAATGCTGACACCACATAGTACATCGAAGGATTTATAGCAGAGTGGCAATCACACACTTATTACATCGTTGTCTCAAAGAGAACTTATTACAACAAATATGGCTTAAGGCCATCTAATAACGATAACAGCGGAAGACTCGGAAGATAAATGGGTCCATCAACTCCAACGGCATCACTGAGTATAGAACCACGACCTAAAAGCACCTTACTCGTCGTCTGAAAAGTCTGCAATATGAAAGTTGCAGCCCGAAAACGGGTCAGCACATGGAATATGCTGGCAAAGTAACACATAGAGAGTAATGGAATGAAATAGCTATACTATATGCATATATGGCTGGTGGAAAGCTCTATGGTTACAGTTTTGCGTAAAGCCAGTTTTTCCCTACTGCAAAGGAATAAATTTATTTAACTATCATGGTGGTTGTTAAACATCGAGAATGGTTGACAGCATTCCGATCCCAATTAAGTGAACAGTTAAAACCCAACAACATTAATTAGAAGTAACATGTTGAGATTCACATGATATTCAAGTACTAGATACTCAAGTTGTCCATAACCGGGGACACGGCTAATCATGATTAGTTTGTACACTCTGCAGAGGTTTGCGCACTTTTCCCCACATGACTCGATCGCCTCCGTTTGTTTTCTCGCAGTACATGGTGTTTGAGAAACGGATGATCGAGACATAGTCTTTCAGAAGCGCTAGCACCTTACTTGTGGGGTAGACCGTACCACCTACAACCCCTACATCTGCTAGTCCACCCCGTAAGAGTTCGCACAACTTAGTCAACTATGCCAGAGCCCATAGTAGCATGTGGCTACACACGGAAGTATCTAGCATGAATTATCTTATGATCCCTTTGAGCCTGGGTGGCGGTCCGAAAAAAACAGGCAAGTCCTGATAGACATTAGGTGCCTCAATCCACCCAGACGTGTGTTTAAGTGGCCACCTTAGATAAACCATTAAAATTAATAAACTCACATTTGTCACGGATATCACTCACCCAATCCACGTCTAATAGCATAGCATGGCATAATAAGCAAACGTAGAAGTAACTCCCAAAGGTTTCATAATAATACAGGTAATAGGTACTACCTCATCTACTTCCCATCCCACAGTTTAATTAGATCCTAATCATGCAATGTGAGAGGATTGATCTAATGCAATAAAACATGGGTTGTAGAAAAGGTATGATCAAAGTGTTACTTGCCTTGCTGATGATCCGCGAGACCTAGGGTTTCGAAGTAACAAGCGGCGCAATCCGGGTGATGTATCGCAGACAAACAACAAGCACACAATAAGCACTCATCTAATGCACAGGTAAAACTCGAACAAGAGATCGAACCAGAAAGTTCAACTTAAGAACTCCGGTTGCAAAGAAAGAACGAACCGAGCAAAGAAACAGAAAACAAACGGCGGAAGAAAAAAACTCGGTTCTAGCAAGTTGAAACTAGGTCAAATTTTACCGTGGCAAAAACTTGTTTAAGTTGATTAGACGGAACGGCGGTTTCAAAACGAAACTCCAGGCGCTTGAATCACCTGATTCCGATAAACGAGCGAGAAGAAAGACTCGAACGAAGATCGGATCTGAGATCACGATCGCGGAAAGAACGCGGAATAAATCCACGAAAAAGAAAACGAAGAACAATTAAACGAACGGGCGTCGTTAACCGGAAAGAAAATCGGTGATCACGTTCGTTGAGACGAATGGTCCGAAAGAAGAACGAAAACCGATCTAGGGTTTTCGGAAAGGAAACCGAAAAAGAAACGGAAAACCGATCTAGGGTTTTCGGAAAGGAAACCGAAACAAAAACCGGAAGAAAAGAAAAGAATCGGAGAGAAAACGGAATGGTTCTTTTAGGAAAAACCGGACCGGGGAAGAAAAAGAGAGGCGCGGCTACCTCGGGAGACGGGCTCTGGGCGGCGGCGGCTAAGGGCGGCGGCGGCGGCTTAGGCGGCGGCGGCGGGGCTGCACGCTGCTGCTTGCTGCGGCTTAGGAGGAGAGGGGGCTTGGGTTTTTTGATGTGAGGAGAGGGGGGGGGTGTTGGTATTTTTATAGGTGAGGGGGGTTTACTTGGGGTAGGGGGCAAGAAAAAGAGAGGGAAAAGGAAAACGAAACAAAGGAAAGAGGGGGCTAGAATCGGCCTTGAGTCCCTCTGGGACTCGGCCTGGGCGAGGGGAGGTGGCGGCTAGCGCCTGGCCCCTGGCGCGCAGCGCTGCTGGGGGCGGCGGCTGGTTGGGCCTTTGGCCCGGCTGGCCTGCGGGAGTTCCTTTTTTTTAAACAGTTACGCGCGCAGAAAACAAAAGAAAAGAAAACTAAACGGGCTCCAAAATCTCTAAAGTAAATTTTCCCCGACTCCTAAAAATGAGTCGAACAAAATGAACTTTACTCCGGACCTAGAATGCAATTTTTGAAAACGCGCATTTTTCCCTATCCAAATAAAACGCAAACAAAACTCCGGCAAAACCAAAATTGATCTATTTATTAAATCTTCATTTTCCTAAATTTGGGAAAGTCATATTATTCCCTCTCTCATATTTTTGATATCGGAAAAATTATTGAAGATGAAATAAATAAACCAAATGATCCTCTTTTCAAATTCAAGAAAACTCTCAAATATGAAAATAACGAAATCTCCAACTCTCTCCGAAGGTCCTTGAGTTGCGTGAAATTTCTAGGATCGACCAAAATGCAAGAAAATATGATATGCATGATGATCTAGTGTATAACATTCCAAATTGAAAATTTGGGATGTTACAGGAAATTTGGGATACTTTGATTGATATGCACGAAGATACGGACTCTGTCAAGGAATCCAAATTGGATGTGCTTCAAAGTCAACTTGACAAGTTCAAAATGAAGGATGGTGAAGGTGTCACTGAAATGTAATCTAGGCTTGCTCTCATCACAAATGATATTGTCGGCTTAGGAAGTGAAGAGATGATCGATAGATTCATCATCAAGAAGATCCTAAGAGCCTTGGATGGAAAATATGATACCATGTACACCTTGATCCAAATGATGCCCAACTACAAAGATCTCAAGCCAACGGAAGTCATTGGAAGAATTGTTGCTCATGAGATCTCACTCAAGGATAAGGAAGAGCTTCACAAAAAGTCAAGTGGTTCTTACAAAGCCTCATGTGATGCTCCTACATCATCAAGTGAGAAACAAGCCTTCAATGAAGAATTGAGCCTAATGGTGAAGAACTTCAACAAGTTCTACAAGAGTAGAAGCAAGGAAAGACGAAGTTCCAAGTCAAGGTCCTACAATGACAAAAGATCTTCGAGTCGTGAACGAAATTGCTATAATTGTGGAAGACCGGGACACTACTCCAATGAGTGTACGACCCCCTACAATAGAAGAGAAGATTCACCCAAAAGGAGAAGTAGAAGAGAAGAATCACCACCGAGAGAGAGAGAAGGAGTAGAGATGATCGTTATGAACGAAGAACATCACGGAGAAGCAATGATTCGGAAAGGAAGGACAAGTCATCAAGGAGCTACACAAAACGAAGCCATCAAGCTCATGTTGGTGAATGGGTATCCGGCTCCTACTCCGGCAATCACTCCGAGAGAAGTTATCACTCCGACTCCGAATATACTCAAGATGAATGTGTTCCCAGTCTAGCACTTGTGTCAACCAACTCCTACGACATATTTGACTCACCAAATGAAGGAAATTGGAAGATGCTTCATGGCTAAAGGCCCAAAGGTATCACACCCCGAGTATGTTGACTTCAATAGTGATGAAGATGATTTGCTAGGTGATGATGATTTACTTGTTGACAATTCTAGTGATGAAAACTATGATGAACTTGCTATTAATCATGCTAATCAAGATAAAACGAATGATGATGATAAGAAGTAGATTGAGCGTCTAACTAAAGAGCTAAAAACTCTTAAGTTAGCTCATGAAACTACCTTGGAAGATCATCAAGAACTTTTAAAGACTCATGAGAAGTTACGCTTTGAAAAGCTCAACCTTGGGCAAGAGCATGGGTTCTTAAAAGCAATCAATGATGATCTTCGCAAGAAAAGTTCTTCTTACATTGCCAAGCATTTACTCTTGTCTACTTACATGCCACAAGTTAAATCTAGCAACAAGAGTAAGAAATATTCTTCTTCTAGTAGTAACAATAATCATGTTAAATCCAATGTTGTTGCCTCTAGTAGTTCTCTTGATTCCACTAATGATTCTCTTAGCCAAGTTACACTTGAGAAAGAAAATAGCTTTTTGAAGGAATTATAGAGAAAGGTGTTTACAAGAGCCTTGCCGGAAGTAAGCAATTTGAGGAAATTGTACGCAAGCAAGGAAGGCACCGGAAGAATCAAGGTGTTTGTTTTGAACGAAAGTTCAATGCCAATGGAGTTGAGTGGGAAGAAGATCAATACCCCAAGACGAAGTTTGTTCCTCAACAAGAGAAGTATGATCCTACTTCTTTCCAAGAGACACAAGCTCAAGATGATCTTCCACCACAAGACCACAAGCAAAAAGGCAAGGAAAAGCTTCAAGAGGAGATTGATGCATTTGAAGAAGCTCCTAAGACCTTGGTTAAGGGGGTTCCCAAGACTACATCAAGTTCTACTTCATCAAGTATGACTACAACTCCAAGGATTCCCATCAAGATGATGTGGATCCCGAAGAAGAAGAACTAGAGAGTTCTTGAGGGTGACTCTGCCAACATACTTCACTCATATCATTTTGGCGATGACAAGTGCAAACAACTTCCACATCTTGCACTAGTTCAAGGAGTCACAAACCCTCGTGTTGGTAAGACAAGGGACAAGGTAACTTATTGCCTTCATGGACATCATCTTGTGTGAACATCACTCTATGTCTATGGATATCCTTGTTTGTTCCTTGTGGGACTAACACATGTAGGTATTGAAAATGCAACTCACTCCAATGGATTGCTCCAAATGATCTACATCAACATTGAGCATCCACATCTTCAACACCTACATGAAGTCATCATCGACAAAACCCAAGGTTAGTTCATCCCTCTTAGGGGGGATATCACATCTAGGGGGAGCTTTACTCTAATCAATTGAGCTAAAGCAACTCTAATGGTGTGAAGTGTGAACACAACAATTCTTTATGTAAAAGTGGCAACCCCACTTGTGCTTAAACAATGAGTATGCCTATGATCAAATGTTCTCATTTGACTCCTAAGTCAATATACTCATATATAGATGACCTAGTCATCGCCAATTGCTTGATAGATGCTAGAGTGTTTTTGCATGCTTTTCCACATATTTCATTTGCCATTTTATTGCATGAGCATGTTGATTGCATATTTTACTCATTCGAGGACATCCATTTGTTGCTTTGATTGTTTGGTTTTTCTCTTTTGCCAAATGGATGGACGAGAATGCCTAAGAACTTCCTCTAGCTATCTATGCATTTCTCGTCTCAAACTCTATTCATGCTACATCACAAAGTTTGATCAAGTCAGATTCGAACCACTCTGTGTGAGGAGCACTCAAAGTCCCCGACTCATCATAGACTTAAACTTCCAAAACCTCTCTGAGCATTTTGGTCTAACCGATCCATCCACTTCGGTCACACTTAGTTCACTGAGCTGATCTAGGTTTTTAATCTCGGTGCAACCGATTTGAACTTTTTGGTCACACCGAGTTGCGGTAACTGCTTGCAATTCTGCATCTCGGTGCCACCGAGTTGTTCCACTCGGTCACACTGATAGGCTCAGGATATATAAACCCATGGGTGAGATTTTGGAAATTTCTTCAAACCTCCTCAGCCCGCGCGTGTCCTGCTCTGCCGCCTCGGGTCTCCGGATCATCTCCTCATCGCCAGCAACCTCCCGCTGCTGGTTTTCATCGCTGTCAACAGGATTCGGCCCCGCCGTTGTCGCCATAGCGAACTCCCACCGAACTAGGGTATGAGTTCGATCTTGTGTGCTAATTCCTTACTCCGATTCCTAGCACATTGCTTTGCCACGATCATTACCATGTATGAAATCAATCTGTCCAGAAAAACTTCCTTTAGGTTAGGTTTGATTCAAAAATTTGGGGTTAGATCTCCGCCGAACTCATCTCGGACCGACCGAGTTGTAGAAATCGGTCTCACCGATTTGGCTTAGGCCATTGCACATGCGCTTTTTAGTCTGACCGAAAATTGCAAATCAGTGTGACCGAACCGAATTCGACTCTCTGTGAAACCCTAGCAATCTCGGAGCCACCAAACTGTGACTCGGTCTGACCGAGTTCACTAGTTTAGACTCCAACAGTTGCTTCGGTATCACCGAGTTTAACAAATCAGTAGCTCCGAAATGATTTTTGTGGAGAACCAAAACTAAGTTTTTGACTCATTTGTTTTGCAAAAACCCTGCACTTTGTGATGCTCATCCATTCTGCCTCATCTATATCTATTCACATGGTTTGCTTGCCAGAATGTCTGACCAGAGTGATAGTCAGAACAAGTCAGTAGAGCAAGTGCAAATGAGTGAGGGCACTAGTCCCTCAAGCAGCTATGATGAGGGCAGCAGAAGCACTCCTAGTAATTTGCCCAAGGCAGCCACCAGATATAGGAAGAAGAAAAATCCAGATTCTGAGGATGAGGACTATGTGGCTACAGAGGAGGAAGTTAGCTCCAAAACGAAAGTGCTGAAGAAAGAGTATGGTACTGCTGCAACAACAAAGCCTGGATTGCATAATAAGACCCCTGCCAAGAGGGTGCCAACCTTAAAGGCTAGGGCCTCAACTACTGAAACCTCTAAACCAACTGAAGAGGCTGCTGGAGAGGGAAACAAAAGGAAAGAGAGGGTCAAGAAGTCCACTACCAGAGTCATTGGTAGATCCTCTATTATGAGAGATCCGGAAGAAGATGAAGAGGAAGAGGATGCTGCACCAGCATCCAAGTCCCATAAGCTTATGCGGGATGCCATTAAGTCAGGGGCTTCCACTTCAAAGCCCAAGACTGCCCCCTAGGCTGCTGCTCATGCTCAGAAGGCTTCTAAGCCCAAGAGAAGCACCAGGAACATCCCAGCTGAAGAGAAGAACAAGGCCCCAGTGCCTTAAGTTGAAGAAGAAGATGCAGAAGCCCAAGTGCCAAGGAAACTAAAACCAAAGATTCCAGAACACGATGACACTCATCCAGTGGCTGAGGATACGAACATCAGAAAGGATGCATGACTGAGACTTTGGAGACAGTCTGATCCCTATGCTTTGAGGAGTAAGACTGATGTGGATTACATGTTCCACATCAAAGAACAACAAGATTTCTATGAGACCATTTTGCTTGACAAGAAGCCTATAGTCTGTGGTATGAAATGGGTTGATTGGGAATTCATTGATGAGAATGAAGACTATTTCCCAGGAGTGCATGAAAGCTTCAAAGCTTGTGAAGTTGATGAGTTTGTGGGATAGAAGCTTACCAAATGGAATGATGAGCTCATTATGTAGTTCTATTCTACAACTCATTTCTGTCCAGATGGTAGAATTGTTTGGATGTCTGAGGGTACAAGGTACCAGTCAACTGTTGATGAGTGGACCAAGTTGATCAATGCCCCATAAGAGCATGAGGATGATTTGGATGTGTGTGCCAAGAAAAAGAAAGACCACAACTCTATGGCAAACATGTACAAGGAGATCCCAAACAAAGCTTTGGAGACACACAAGCTTGGATCCGTGCATTATTTGTTGTCTGGTCTGCCTACAATCAACACAATCTTGAGGTATACTCTGTTACCCAAATCTGGAGATCACAAGATGACAAGAGGACTTTCAATCAACTTGCTGCAGATATTTGTAGTTCCTCAAAAATTCAAGGTCATGAGTCTGATTGTTCAGACAATCAAGAGGATTGCTGCAGATCAGAAAAGATCTTGTGGGTATGCTCCACACATTCAGTGCTCATCAATGCCAAGATGGGCACAGGCACTTACTTGTTGGACAAGGAGCATTTACCTTTGCACCCAGAATTTGAGGATAACACAGTTGTGACGAATGAGGATGATCCTTCATCAGTGCAAGCACAAGAGAAGAGAGCAAAGGCAAAGGCAGAAAAGGCTGCAAGGATGCCAAGTGTTGAGGAGGCATCTCAGGTGTTCTTGAAGAGCAAACAAGATCGGCTAGCTTATCTGATTCAGGAAACTTTGAGGATTGAGAAGGGCTTGGCCACCCTGACTCAGAATTGAGAGAGCTTGGAGAGGATCGTTGAGACCAAGTTTTATGATCATGATCTGAAAGTGACTGAGATACAGACTGCAGTCCAGTAGCTCCAGGAGGAAGCAGAGGAGAAGAAAGGGAAGGCAACTACGGATGCTTTTCAGCGAGTGCCAAGAGGTCAGAGGTCAACTGCAGTGCCAGTGCCAGATACAGGAGCTACTTCATCTGCACTAGCAGCAACACCATCAGTGCCACCTCCAGTAACAACTCCACCAGCTCCAACAACATCTACTAATGCCTTCGTCCTTGGAGTTCTCTCTACACCACCTCCCGAAGACCAAGCCCGAGAGGAGCATAGCACTATGCATTTTCAAACTTTTTGGCAACTTTTTGCCAAGGGGGGAGAAATGTATGGATCATAGGCTTCGAGAGAGAGTGTTTTGCTTCTTTGTCTCTCTTGCTATTTGGTTGAACTTTTTTGTGTGCTCTCTTGATACCTTATCTCTGTGTGTGAGATACTTGTATGATCATGTGTTTGATAATATCATACTTTAATGTTTGCTTGGATGACATTATCTTTCTTATCCCTATATGATCATTCACTTTGCTTGGTGATGAGTGCATGTTTTAATTCCTATCATTTTGAGCGCTCCACCAAGATGTATGTGACATGGAAGAGTTACCCATGATCCTAATCGATTGTGCATTTGCATTCAAAAGCAAATTTTAAATAATGGAAAATTTCAGGGGGAGCTCTTGCTTATCACATACTTTTCAAAGGGATGATGTATTTAAATCTTATCATCATTGGTCGAAGCTTTGATCTATATGTTGTCATCAATTACCAAAAAGGGGGAGATTGAAAGTGCAACTATCCCTGGGTGGTTTTGGTAATTACTAACAACATATAGCTCGTTGAACTAATACTATTTCAAGATGATCATTTCAGAAAGTTCAATGATTGGCATGCCATGGATTAGGAATGTGGACCCCTCAAAATGCTAAGGACACACATTGGCTCAAGCTCAAGACTCTACATTTTCATTTTAGTGATCCAAGATCACATTGAGTCCATAGGAAAAGCCAATACTATTAAAAGGGGATGAGGCATTGCTTAATGGCTTACTTGCTCAAAATGCTTAGTGATATGCTCCAAAAAACCTCAACCACTTCCTCATATCCACATATGTCCCAAACCAAAAGTCAAACTCGGCCCCATCAAAATGTTCTATCCGGCGCCATCGAGTTCACTTGACATAGCCACTGCCAGAAACCCTAGTCATTTCGGTCTCACCGATAGGGATCTCGGTCTCACTGAGATGGGATTGCAAACTCTCTGTTTCCCTTCGTAACGTTTTGGTCCAACCGAGATGAGCGGTCGGTCCCACCAAGATTGCAATGCAAACTCTCTGTTTCCCGTTCGTAACGTTTCGGTCTCAGTGAAATGAGCGAATCGGTCCCATTGAGTTTGCCTGACCATCTCTCTGGTATTCCCAAAATCGGTCCTACCGAGTTTGTGTAAATGGTCTCATCGAGATTACGTTATTCCCTAACCCTAATGAAATCGGTTCCACCGAGTTGACATGTCGGTCCCATCGAAAAGCCTAACATTCACATTTTGAACTGAATCGGTCTGACCGAGTTTTCTGATTCGGTCCCACCGAGTTTGGTAATATGTGTCTAACGGTGAGATTTTGTGTGGAGACTATATATACCCCTCCACCCTTCCTTCATTAGCAAGGAGAGCCATCAGAACATGCCTACACTTCCAGCATACATTTTCTGAGAGAGAACCACCTACTCATGTGTTGAGACCAAGATATTCCATTCCAACCATATGAATCTTGATCTCTAGCCTTCCCCAAGTTGCTTTCCACTAAAATCATCTTTCCACCAAATCCAAATCTGTGAGAGAGAGTTGAGTGTTGGGGAGACTATCATTTGAAGCACAAGAGCAAGGAGTTCATCATCAACACACCATCTATTACCTTTTGGAGAGTGGTGTCTCCTAGATTGGTTAGGTGTCACTTGGGAGCCCCTCCGTCAAGATTGTGGAGTTGAACCAAGGAGTTTGTATGGGCAAGGAGATCGCCTACTTCGTGACGATCTACCCTAGTGGAAGTCCTTCGTGGGCGATGGCCATGGTGGGACAAACAAGGTTGCTTCTTCGTGGACCCTTCGTGGGTGGAGCCCTCAGTGGACTCGCGCAACCGTTACCCTTCGTGGGTTGAAGTCTCCATCAACGTCGATGCATGATAGCACCACTTATCGGAACTACGCCAAAAATCTCTGTGTCTACATTGCGTTTGCTCCCTCCAAGCTCCTCCCTTTACCTTCATATGCAAATGCTTTACATTCCGCTGCTATACTCTTAGACTTGCATATGTAGGTTGATTGCTTGACTTGTGCTAAGTTGGTAAAATCTTCCAAGACTAAAAATTGGGAAAAGGCTAGACTTTTATTTGGTCAAGTAGTCTAATCACCCCCCTCTAGACATACTTTCGATCCGACCACTCCCGGTGATGACCCTAGTTTGAGGAGTTCATGTATTCACTATGTGTTAATGCTTTGTTCCGGTTCTCTATTAAAAGGAGGACTTAATATCCCTTAGTTTGCAATTGGACCCCGCTGCCACGGGAGGGTAGGACAAAAGATTTCATGCAAGTTCTTTCCATAAGCACGTATGACTATTTATGGAATACATGCCTACATTATATTGACGAACTGGAGCTAGTGCCATATCGCCCTAGGTTATAGATGTCTCATGATGAATATCATCCAACAAGTCACCGATCCAATGCCTACGAATTTTTCCTATATTGTTCTTGCTAAGTTACTACTACTATCATCACTATTACACTTGCTACAAAATTACTGCTATCACTGTTACTGTTACCGTTACTGTTACTATTGCTACTATTATCAAAACTATCATATTACTTTGCTACTGATCACGTTCCTACAGATAATTAATCTCCAGGTGTGGTTGTATTGACAACTCAGTTGCTAATACCTTCAAATATTCTTTGGCTCCCCTTGTGTCGAATCTATAAATTTGGATTGAATACTCTTCCCTCGAAAACTGTTGTGAACCCCTATACTTGTGGGTTATCAGGACCTTTTTCTGGCGTCGTTGTCGGGGAGCATTGCTATATTTGTTGAGTCACTTGGGATTATTATCATATTATCACTATGAAGAATCTGAATGATGCTAAGACCAAGATATTTCCCTCAAAGACGAGGGGAGGTAAGGAACTGCCATACAGTTCTACTTTATATTCACCTTCTGTTATAAGTAAACTTCAAACACCACCACATGCTATCCATTCTAATATGTCACAAGTTATTGATGATGCTACTTATGCTATGGATAATGCTTATCATGATGCTAGTACCTTGCTTAATGATAATGTGCCACTTTGTGACTTTCTTGATAAACAAATTGCTAGAGTTATACAACATGATGTTGTTGAATCTGATGATGAGCTTGAAACTAAAACTCCTAAAACACCTACTAGAAGTAGCCTTCCTAGATATGAATTGCTTAAGGTACCGGAAGGTTATGTTATGAGTGAAGAAACAACTACAGATATTCTTGCTTGCATAGATAGAGATGATCTAGAGAAATTATTATGCAAGTATAAAGAAAAATCTCTGAATGCTAGAATGAAATGTGATCCTAAGTTTGCTACTTCACCTATCTTTATTGATGATAAGGATTATGAATTCTTTGTCGACCCAGAGTTAATTGAATCTGATCCTTTCCATGGTTATGAAATTGAAACTGTTGTGGCACATCTTACTAAGTTGAATGACATAGCCACCCTTTTTACTCATGATGAGAAAACTCGCTATTATTATATTCTCAAATTATTTCCGTTCTCATTAAAGGGTGATGCTAAAGATTGGTACACTACTCTTGCTCCTGATTGTGTGCGTAGTCCCCAGGATATGATTTATTACTTCTCTAAAAAATATTGTCCTGCTCATAAGAAACAAGCTGCCTTACAGGAAATATTTAACTTTGTGCAAATTAAAGAAGAGAGTCTCCCACAAGCTCGGGGGAGGCTTTGCCAATTACTTAATGCTTTGCCTGATCATCCTCTTAAGAAAAATGAAATACTTGATATCTTCTATAATGGACTAACCGATGCTTCTAGGGACTTCCTAGATAGTTGTGCCGGTTGTGTTTTCAGGGAACGAACTGTTGGACAAGTTGAAGAATTATTGAATAACATATTGAAAAATTATGATGATTGGACTCTTCCTGAATCACCGCCTAAACCCATTCTGAAGAAGAGGGGTATATTATATCTCAGTCCTGAAGATATGCAAGAGGCAAAGAAAACTATGAAGGAAAAAGGTATTAAAGCTGAGGATGTTAAAAATTTACCTCCTATTGAACAAATACATGGGCTTAATACACCACCAAGGCCTAAGGTGGTAGAGGTAAATTCCCTAATGAAGTTCAGTGATAATGACAATCCTCACAATATGCATCCTAGCCAATGCATGTATGAGTTTGAAAACTACATTAGAAAACAAGATTACTTCAATGCAAATGTTATGAAACAATTAAAATACAATTCTGATATGATTGCTCGCTTGAGTGACTTGTTATTTAGAATATCAAATGATGTTAGAGGTGTTGGAAAGCATGCTTCTATGGTTCAAACTCAGTTAGAACAAGTTGCTAAATCTCAAAGAGAATTGCGTGATGAAATGGATCATAATATGCATGACTTTGTTGTTAGAGTTGCAACTAGAGGAGGTAAAATGACTCGGGAACCACTTTATCCTGAAGGACAACCAAAAAGAATTGAACACGATTCACAAAGAGCTAACACTAGTGCACCTAGTTCTTCTAGAAAGAAAAAGAAAAATGATAGGACTTTGCATGCTCCTAGTGAACCTGAAATAGAGAAACCTCCTGACAATGATAATGAAGTTTCTATCTCTAATGCTGAAACTCAATCTGGTAATGAACACTCACCTAGTGATAATGAAAAAGATGATGCTGATGTTCATGAAGACTCTCAACCAAATAATAAAGAACCAGACAACGATGTTGAGATAGAACCACCTGTTGATCTTGATAACCCACAACCTAAGAATAAAAGGTATGATAAAAGAGACTTCATTGCTAGAAAACACGGTAAAGAAAGAGAACTGTGGGTTCAAAAACCTATGCCTTTTCCACCTAAGTCAACAAAAAAGAATGATGATGAAGAATTTGAATGCTTTGCTGAAATGCTGAGGCCAGTCTTTTTGCGTACTCGCTTGACCGATATCTTGAAAATGCCTCCTTATGCAAAGTATATGAAAGACATCATCACAAATAAGAGAAAAATATCAGAAGCTGAAATCTCCACTATGCTTGCTAATTATACTTTTAAAGATGGAGTACCTAAAAAACTTTGAGATCCGGGAATACCAACTATAACTTGCTCTATCAAAAAGAATTATGTGAAAACTGCTTTGTGTGGTTTAGGAGCTGGTGTTAGTGTTATGCATTTCTCTTTATATAAAAGACTTGATTTGAATAAACTCACACCTACTAAAATATCTTTGCAAATGGATGATAAATCAACTGCCATACCTATTGGTATCTGTGAGGATGTGCCCGTTGTTGTTGCTAATGTTACTATTTTGACTGACTTTGTTATACTTGAGATGCCCAAGGACGACAACATGTCGATTATCCTTGGTAGACCCTTCTTGAATACTATAGGGGTTGTTATTGATTGCAATAAAAGCAAGGTCACTTTTCATATCAATGGTAATGAACACATGGTGCACTTTTCAAAGAAACAATTCCAAGTGAATGCTAATAATGTTATTGAAAAATCTCTGACAATCACTATTGAAAGTTTTCAAATACCTCTACCTACTGTCAAAAAGAAATATGAAATGCTTATTGTTGGGGAAATGCATATCCCCATTGAGGTAACTTAGTGATTACTCCCTCCTTCTCGGTTTATAGGGCTTATCTCAAAAATTCTGGTTTCCCGTTTTATAAGTCTCAGTTTGATTGTTCTCCATCAAATGCTAAGATAGGTGCATTAATTCATTGCATGCAAGGATTATGAGAAACTTGACCAATGCATGTGCTTCATGCATGCATGCGTTGCAATTAATGCATTGGTAAACACAATTCTTTGAGGAAAACAAGCGCATTAATTGAGTGCTTTTACAAACCACGAAAATTATTCCACCACTCATCATTTACCTTGGTTGGTGAAAATTTTGAATTGAGCCCTATAAACCGGAAAAGAGGTAGTACGAAAGTTCTTTGGTTTCATGCTAATCGAAAGTGGTTGTTAATAAGACTTGATCAACCTTATTAATGGATCATTTTTGAGCGGTATGAAGTTGATGAATTTAGTAAGAACTACTTTCCGTCCCTACTTTTTATTCCCTATTTTTATTAGTTAAATAAAAAAATGCCATGTTTTGTCTGTTTTTCTAATTTTCTTGTGCAATAAAAAATGATCCAAAAATAAAAGTTCTCAGAATGCCGTGAAAATTTAATATGATTTTTTCTGAATATTTAAGAATTTTTGGTGCAAATAACATCACAGGGAGGTGCACCAAGTGGGCACAACCCACCTGGGCGCACCAAGACCCCCAGGCGCGCCCTTGTGGGTTGTGGTCCCCACATGGGCCCCCTCACTTATCTCTTCATACCACATCATCACCTACCTCCAGAAAAAATCTCCATTGCTCTCTCTCCCGTGTTCTTGCCCTCAAACCCACAGATTTCGATCTCTTTGTTCGAAGCTCCATTTCTGAAACTGTTTCGGGGGATTTTTGCTTGGTATGTGACTCCACCATTTGTCCAATTAGTTTTTGTTTTAGTGGTTTATATTTTGAATAATTAGCTACTCTTGGTGCTGCTGTAGATGTGCTTGCATGTTGAATTATTAGTGTTCTAAGTAGTTTGAATGCTTTATATGGCCTCTATGTATCCCTATGAGTAGTTGGTATCACTTTTGTGAAGTTTTATTGGAAAAAAATTGTGGGCTAATAAATTTCAGAATTTTGTTCATAGGAAAACCATGAATATCTTTAGGAAGTTTGGATCCAAGAAGAACTCCAAGGGTGTTATTGGGGAGTCATCTGATAGTGATCTCCATCGTCAAAGGTTGGCGGAGGTACGACCATGTGAATGGCCGCACACCCCATTCTTGGAAGAGGTTGGAATCCTTCAGGAGTTCATGCAATATGCTGCAAATGCCGACCTCACCGACTTCATTGCAGATGAGTGTGAACAGCACCAAATCCTCACAAACATTTTTGTTCAGAGCTTTACTTTCCTGCCTAGGAATAATCCTCCTGAAGTTAGTTTTGATTTATTTGCTGAAAACCAGCAGATACCACTTAACGAATTCTGTAACATATGCATGATCCCTTCTAATGGGAGCTTGGCCGAGCCTAGGTCGGCTGGGTCTGAGGCCTTTTATCGCACTTTGATAATGGGAGATGAGAGAGGGGTGTCAGCCACCACTGCCGTTGGCTTGCATTTTCCCGCTGTTCATTACTTTGCACTTTTCATTGCAAAATGTTTGCTTGCTAGGGAGAAGGTGGGAGCGCTCAGCTCACCAGACCTTGCGGTTTTGCATCGTGTATTAGAGGGCGACAACACTTATAGCTTGGGAGCTATTGTGGCTCGTCGCCTCCATCTTAATAAATCTCAAGGTAAAATCCATGGTGGGATTTATGATACTCGCTTGGCGGCCCTGTTTAATGTTGGGATACGCCCTCACGATTACCCTATGACCAAGGTTTATCTAGACCATGCAGCCACGGAACAACATCATTTTCTTGCACAAGATTATCCTGATATTCCTATCCCTTACAACCTAATTTTTAGCATTGAAACTCATGATATTATTCCTTTGCCCGCTCCTGCTTTGTTTGATTCTATTGCCAGGGGTGGATATAAGATCATGCCTGCAGACATCATCGCCTACCAGAACGCTCAGGCTGCTGCAGAGGTAGAGGAGGAGCCTTCGCAGTGGGATCAGTGGATGCCCGCTCCTCTGTACCCCTACTATCATCCAGACTACTGATCGACTACCAAGTTAGGCCAAAATCCTAAGCTTGGGGGAGTACGTGTTTCTCACCGACATTACATTCATGTCCACTTATTCATCTTGTCGGTGTTCACACTTTTTCATTGTATCATCCATGTTTAGATTTGTTTTTCTTGCTTTCTTCTTCTGTGTTTGAAAAACTTTAGAAAAAACAAAAAATAGTTGTAGCTAGTTTACTTTCCATGCATTCTTAGTAGTAATATTAGAAAGAAAATCCAAAAAGATTTCCTTGTTCTTCTTTTGCTTGTTGGGAGCTTTCCCGTGTAAATAGTTTTTCTCGCTTTTTTCTTTTCCCTTTTATTTGCTTGTTCAAGAAAACCAAAAACTCCGAAAATATTTCAATGTGTTTTTCTGAATTTCTTTTCTTTTTATTCGAGTTGTACCGAGGAGAAGACCACGATGAAAATGTTGAGTGGCTCTCATATGAATAACTGTTGAACTAATAAAGAGCCCATTTTACCTTGTCTTCTCCTGTTGAATAAAATGTTTTGCAGATTCCAGCTTAGTCCATGGCACTCTTGCACTATTATTATTTTCACATCGTTCAGTCGTGCAAGTGAAAGGCAATAATGACGATATTAGATGAACTGGTCGTGGCAGAGAGAAACTGGTATGAACTCGACTTGTTCTGTTTGTGTAAATATGTTTAACCTAGTATCCATGATTCAGACCATTATGATTAAACATGTTTGCAATGACAATTGGAGATTATAGTTTCTCATGCCATGCATAAGTAGCTAGGAGTAGATAATGATTTACCTTGGATATCAACATTGCGTTAAAATGATTGTGATGTAGTATGATGATATGGTATCCTCCTCTGAATGTTCGAGTGGCTTGACTTGGCACATGTTCATGCATGTAGTTGAATCAAAACCAACATAGCCTCTACGATATTTATGTTCATGGTGATCATATCCTACTCATGCTAGTATCCAATGTTACTTATGCATAATGCATGATCATGATCGTTGTTGCTCTCTAGCTGGCCGCTTGTCAATCTAATTGCTAGCCTTCACATGTACTAAGTGGGGATTCTGCTTGTACATCAAAAACCTTGAACCAAAAGTTATTCCAGACGAGTCCACCATATCTACCTATATGCGGTATTACCCTGCCGTCCTAAGTAAATTTGCATGTGCCACCTCAACTTCTAAAAAATATATGTTTTGTGTGCCTGGATCGTTCATGGAACGACAGGAGGTAGTTGGTATCTTCCATGCTAAGCGGGTTATTCTCAGGTCGAGTATTTATTCACTTGCCATCACACGAGAAAAGGGCGGTAATAGGGATGCTCAGTCCCAAACTGGAAAATATAAAAAGAGTTAATCGCTCGAATAATAATAAAAACTCCCAGTGGAGTCAAACCTTTACTTTTTATCGTTTGGGAACCGCCACTAGCTTGTTTAGCATGGGAGATATTGATAACTGATGGTCGTGAAGTAAATGAGAAGGGTGCATGTCTCAAAATATCATTTATCTCTATTTTAAAAACTTGAGCTCTCGCACCTCTACAAATCAATGCTTCCCTCTGCGAAGGGACTATCTATTTACTTTTATGTTGTGTCATCACCTTCTAAAACAAGCTCTAGAATCTGAGAGCACAACTGTCATGACTTATGCATTGTGTGTAGCTAATGTTGGGTGCATTATGATTGGATCTTTTCTACCATGAATTACAATGTTTAGTCACTGCTTAGACTTTGGAGGTGCTCTGCATTTATGTTTTGCGGTCTCAGAAAGGGCTAGCAAGATACCACTATTGTCATACTATATCATGGTAGTTTTGACAACGTGTTGCCGTTTGAGATGTCTTATTATTGATCGCTAGATGATTGTGTCATTGATATGAGTTAATGTAATCTTTAAGAGTTATTGTCGGCATGGTTAGTTATTATGTTGGCTGAAAACCTAGGTGTTGTTTAAGCTTATTTATGCAAACAAGAGCAAAAGAGTTAGTAAATTTTTTTCTTTTTCACTTTCAGTTTATCAACTGAATTGCTTGAGGACAAGCAAAAGTTTAAGCTTGGGGGAGTTGATACGTCTCCAACTTATCTACTTTTCCTGATGCTTTTCCTATTGTTTTGGACTCTAATTTGCATGATTTGAATGAAACTAACCCCAGACTGACACTGTTTTTAGCAGAACTACCATGGTGTTGTTTTTGTGCAGAAATAAAAGTTATCGGAATGGAACGAAACTTTGCGAGGATTTTTATATAATTTATAAGAATTTCTGGACCCAAGACATACCGAAGGGGGGGCACCTCGGTGGACACAACCCACCAGGGCGTGCCCCCCTCACCAGGCGCGCCCAGGTGGGGCCCCGCAGACCCTGAAACCGATGCTATAAAATCCTACTTTTTCAGAAAAAATTAGGGAGAAATAATTATTGTGATCCACGAGATGGAGCCGCCGCCAAGCCATGTTCTTCCTCAGGAGGGCAGATCTGGAGTCCGTTTGGGGCTCCGGAGAGGGGGATCTTCATTATTCGTCATCACCAACCCTTCTCCATTGCCAATTCCATGATGCTCCCCACCAGGAATGAGTAATTCCTTTGTAGGCTCGCTGGTCGGTGAGGACATCATGTAATCGAGTTAGTTTTGTTAGGGCTTGATCCCTAGTATCCAATATGTTCTTAGATTGATGTTGCTATGACTTTGCCATGCTTAATGCTTGTCACTTTCGGCCCGGGTGCCATGATTTCAGATTTGAAACGTTTATGTTATCACCATTATATCCATGTTCTAGATCCGATCTTGCAAGTTATAGTCACCTACTACATGTTATGATCCGCTAACCCCGGAGTGACAATAGTCGGGACCACTCCCGGTGATGACCGTAGTTTGAGTTCATGTATTCACTATGTGTAAATGCTTTGTTCCGGTTCTCTATCAAAAGGAGGCCTTAATATCCCTTAGTTTCCAATAGAACCCCGCTGTCATGGGAGGGTAGGACAAAAGATGGCATGCAAGTTCTTTCCATAAGCACATACGACTATTTACGGAATATATGCCTACATTATATTGACGAACTGGAGCTAGTGACGTATCGCCCTAGGTTATAACTGTCTCATGATGAATATCATCCAACAAGTCACCGATCCAATGCCTATGAATTTATCCTATATAGTTCTTGCTAAGTTACTACTGCTATCATCATTGTTACACTTGCTACAAAATTACTGCTATCACTGTTACCATTATTGTTACTATTGCTACTATTATCAAAACTATCATATTACTTTGCTATTGATCATGTCGCTGCAGATAATTAATCTCCAGGTGTGGTTGAATTGAAAACTCAGCTGCTAATACCTTCAAATATTCCTTGGCTCCCCTTATGTCGAATCTATAAATTTGGGTTGAATACTCTACCCTCGAAAACTGTTGCAATCCCCTATACTTGTGGGTTATCACTCCTATCATAAAATGCGATGAATCCTTCTCTCTGATTTTTTTTCTCCCCGAACGTGAATATATGGAGTTGGAGTTGAGGTCGGTGGAGGTCCATGGGGCCCATAAGGTCAGAGGGCACGCCCCAGGGGGGTGGGCGCGTCCCCTACCCTTGTGGCCAGGGTGTGGGCCCCCTTCGGTTGATTTTTTCGCCAATATTTTTTATTAATTCCAAAAATCATCTCCGTGAAGTTTCATGTAATTCTGTGAACTTTTATTTCTGCATAAAAATAACACCATGGCAATTCTGCTGAAAACAGCGTCAGTCCGGGTTAGTTCCTATTCAAATCATGCAAGTTAGAGTCCAAAACAAGGGCAAAAGAGTTTGGAAAAGTATATACGATGGAGACGATTCCACTCCCCCAAGCTTAACAAATTGCTTGTCCTCAAGCAATTCTGTTGACAAACTGAAAGTGATAAAGAAAACTTTACAAACTCTGTTTGATCTTGCTCTTGCAAATATGTAAAGCCAGCATTCAAGTTTTCAACTAATATTATGAACTAACCATATCCACAATAACATTTAGGTCTCACATTTACTTATATCAATGGCATAATCAACTAGCGAGCAATAATAATAAACCTTGGATGACAACACTTTTCCAAAACAATCATGATATGATATAACAAGATGGTATCTCGCTAGCCCTTTCTAAGACCGCAAAACATAAATGTAGAGCACCCCTGAAGATGAAGGACTGACTAGATGCTACCTCTTGAGCACTGCGTTGGATTTCCCCGAAGAGGAAGGGATGATGCAGCAAAGTAGCGTAAGTATTTCCCTTAGTTTTTGAGAACCAAGGTATCAATCCAGTAGGAGGCTACGCTCGAGTCCCTCATACCTACACAAAAACAATAGCTCAATGCAACCAACGCGCTTAGGGGTTGTCAATCCCTTCACGGTCAATTATGAAAGTGAGATCTGATAGAGATGATAAATAATATTTTTGGTATTTTTGGTATAGAGATGCAAAGTAAAAAGTAAAAGCAAAGCAATAATAAAGTGATGGAGATTGATATAATGAGAAAGAGACCCAGGGGCCATAGGTTTCACTAGTGGCTTCTCTCAAGAGCATAAGTATTCTACGGTGGGTGAACAAATTACTGTTGAGCAATTGACAGAATTGAGCATAGTTATGAGAATATCTAGGTATGATCATGTATATAGGCATCACATCCGAGACAAGTAGACCGAAACGATTCTGCATCTACTACTATTACTCCACTCATCGACCGCTATCCAGCATGCATCTAGAGTATTAAGTTAAAAACAGAGTAACGCCTTAAGCAAGATGACATGATGTAGAGGGATAGTTTCATGCAATATGATAAAAAATCCATCTTGTTATCCTCGATGGCAACGATACAATACGTGCCTTGCTGCCCCTTCTTTCACTGGGAAAGGACACCGCAAGATCGAACCCAAAGCTAAGCACTTCTCCCATGGCAAGAAAAACCAATCTAGTAGGCCAAACCAAACTGATAATTCGAAGAGACTTGCAAAGATAACCAATCATACATAAAAGAATTCAGAGAAGATTCAAATATTATTCATATATAGACTTGATCATAAACCCACAATTCATCGGTCTCAACAAACACACCACAAAAAGAAGATTACATCGAATAGATCTCCATGAGAGAGGGGGGAACATTGTATTGAGATCCAAAAAGAGAGAAGAAGCCATCTAGCTACTAACTATGGACCCATAGGTCTGAAGTAAACTACTCACACTTCATCGGAGGGGCTTGGATGATGATGTAGAAGCCCTCCGTGATCGATGCCCTCTCCGGCGGAGCTCCGAAACAGGCCCCAAGATGGGATCTCGTGAATACAGAAAGTTGCAGTGGTGGAATTAGGTTTTTGGCTCCGTCCCCGATCGTTTGGGGGTACATGGATATATATAGGAGGAAGAAGTACGTCGGTGCAGCTTTGACGGGCCCACGAGGCAGGGGGCGCCCTAGGGGGGGGCGCCCTCCACCCTCGTGACCACCTCATGGCTTTATTGACGGAGGGTCCAAGTCTCATGTATCTTATCTGATGAGAAAATCACGTTTCTGAAGGTTTCATTCCGTTTGGGCTCCGTTTGATATTCCTTTTCTTCGAAACCCTAAAACAGGCAAAAAAACAGCAATTCTGGGCTGGGCCTCCGGTTAATAGGTTAGTCCCTAAAATAATATAAAAGTGGATAATAAAGCCCAATAATGTCCAAAATAGTAGATAATATAGCATGGAGCAATCAAAAATTATAGATACATTGGAGACGTATCACTAGACATTGTAATTCATGGTAAAAGAGATCCAGTCACAGATATACTCAATATAAATTAATAACAATGCATACAAATGAAAGTGGTGCTCTCTAACTGGTGCTTTTTATAAGAGCATGATGACTCAACAATAAAAGTAAATAGATAGGCCCTTCGTAGATGGAAGCAGGGAATTGCAGAGGTGCCAGAGCTCGAGTTGTTGAAATAGAGATAAATACTATTTTGAGCGATATGCTTTCATTGTCAACATAACAACCAAGAGATCTCGGTATCTTCCATGCTACATACATTAGAGGCGGTTCCCAAACAGATTTGTCAGATTACGGGTTCTGGCAAACCCTTGTGAGATTCGAACTCTAGGGTGCACACGAAGAACACTCTCTTGCTAGCTCGCTCGCTCAACTATCTCACGGCCTACCTCGATGGACCCAAAGAACAAGAGACACGAGGGTTTATACTCGTTCGGGCCACCTTGCGGTGTAATACCCTACTCCAGTTTGTGGGTGGATTGCCTCGAGGGGCTGAGGATGAACTAGTACAATGGATGAACAACCTCGGGAGATGAGGTGTTCTTGAGCTAGATGAACTGGTCAGCCCGTCAGGGTGGAATGAATCCGATCCCACTCTATGGTGGTGGCTAAGTCCTATTTATAGTGGCCTTGGTCCTCTTCCCAAATGTTTAGGCGGGAAGGGATCCTAGAACGGCCAAGTTTGAAGGGGGACAACTAGTACAAGCTATCCTGACAAAAGTAGTCTTCGCCTGCCAAAGGCTCTGGTGGTGATGTTGTTGTGGGCTCCATGATGACCTCCGTCCTACCGTCCCGGCGATCTTGGTCTTGTTGCACCGATATGGAAACATTTGCCTGATGCCCCGGGACCTCGTGCCCGCACTTGCCTCCTTAGCACCAAAGAGGAAACTGGTACACTCCTCCCGCTGGCACCCGCCTGGCCTTGGTCATCATGGCTCACGTCACGTGAACCTCGCGAGATGCCCCTTGCATAGATATCTTCGCTCCTCAGGAGCCGGCCTAGTGAGGCCACCCCTAGGGAGGTTTTGGTGTCATCCGCATCGCGAGGCTTGGCCCCTCGCGAGGGTCTTGGGTGGTCGCTGCTGAAGCTGGGCCGTACCAGGCCGTTGGTGGAGCCACGCTCGCGGGCCGCAGGCAGGCAAATTTGGGCACCCCCGGTCCCAGAATGCCGACAGTAGCCCCCGGGCCCAAGGCGCTCTCAGACTTGGCTTCGAGGAGAAGCCAAAGGGCAAGTGTGGAGCGCCACAGGCCCCAAATGCCTGTGGCCTTGATTGACGCGTGGTGATTGGTGGGACGCGGGCGTCTCCGCTTCCCCATGCGGCCTCGGCAACCGTTCGACTTGACGAGACCCTGCTCCAGGCAAAAGAAAACCATCATTACTGCGATCATGGAGGCCGGTGGTTGGCCTCCTTCTGGCTATAAATGAGGATCAGGGCGGAGCTCCCATTGCTCATCTCCTTCTCCACGTCGCCTGCTTCTTCTTCTTCCTCCTCTTTGCCTCGACGCCTTGCTGCAGTCCCATGGCGCCAACAAAGAGGTTTTCAGCTGCGGAGAAGGGGAAGGCTCGCCAAGTGAGGGAGTCCTGGACTAAGGGGTCCTCGGGCGTCCGGCCTGTTATCTGATGGGCCGGACTGATGGGCTATGAAGACATGAAGACTGAAGAAATATACCCGTGTCCGGATTGGACTCTACTTGGCATGGGAGGCAAGCTAGGCGACCGATTATGAAGATTCCCTCTTATGTAACCGACCTCGTGTAACCCTAGATCTCTCCGGTATCTATATAAACCGGAGAGCATAGTCCGGATAGGACAGATTCATTACCATATACTCATAGGCTAGACTTCTAGGGTTTAGCCATTACGATCTCGTGGTAGATCAACTCTTGTAATACTCATATTCATCAAGATCAATTAAGCAGGAAGTAGGGTATTACCTCCATAGAGAGGGGCCAAACCTGGGTAAACATCGTGTCCTCCGTCTCCTGTTACCATCGATCCTAGACGCACAGTTCGGGACCCCCTACCCGAGATCTGCCGGTTTTGACACCAACACCAGGAGGGGCCCGGCTCGCCACCGCCCAAGAGGGGGCGGGGCCGTCCCTGTAAGCACTCCCTGACCCCTGCCGTGGCTCCTCGGGGGCACGGTCGCACTCCTTCGGGGGATGGCATCGTCCTCGGCGGCCGCAGCGGTGTCTCCTCCCACAGCGATGGCCATTCTAGACGGAGCAACCCTTGCACCGAGGGAAGGCGTGTCGTGGTCGCCTAGCCTCCTTGGTCGCGCTTCCATTCGGCGGAGGTGCCCCCGGAGTTCTTCGTGTGGTCGGACAGCCCGACTGGCACCTGTTTCTAGCTTCCGCGCTCCTTTGTCGGTGAGCTATTGGCCCGGGGTCTCGATGGCCTCTGGTTGCAGGCCGACGGTTGTTGCAGCAAGGCCTTGTGGGTCGCGGTGGAGGTCTTCGTCACGGGCAACGTGGACCTGGCCCGCGGCTGGCAGACGTTTGCCCACACGCGCAGCCTGAGCGGGCGGTGAACCCTCCACTTCAAGTATGATGGCACCGTGACCCTCTTTGTGAGTGTGTTTGGGGAAGATGGTCGCCGCATAGGGTGCTGCCTCGAAGACAGTGGCGGCGGCAGTGAGCTCGGTCTGGGCAACGATCATGACGAGGCTGAGGGCGAGCTTGCCCTTGGCGACGTCCGCGGTTTGCCTAGCGGCGGCGGCTTCTCCGCCAGCGAGAGCACGAGCAGCGGCGGCTACGACCAGCCGCCTCCCTGTCGGGCCCCCTTCAAGGACGGCGGTGGGTCGTCTCACCGCCACGCAGTGGTGAAGCGCGAGAGGGACTCAGATTGAGCCGAGTCAGGGAGGCCCTCAGAGCCGTGCCTCATCAGTTGTCGCGGTCATGCGGGCCACTTTTGTTTGACCTTTCCTTTCTTCCTGCATTTTGAAAAAGGTAGATGGCCCTGTAGGGGCATGTAATGAACTGTGAACTCTATGCTGCTATGTTATGCTTATTCCTCCGACGTTGTTCGTGTTCCACGTAGATGCAAAAGAAGGGGGTGACTTAGCTTGATACGCTCGGGGTAGTTTCCTGTCTCGGGGGTGGGGGGGCTCCTGGCATCTAGAGAGGCCTCCTTGTTGCCGACTCGAGAGCCGCTGACCTCGGGAGGCGTCGCAAAGCTGCAGAGTTTGTTATGTCATCTGTCGGGTGCCTTACTCCTCCTTACGTGAGCCCTCAACAAGCATGGGCTAATCATGGCTTAGCACACCGATCGCGGTACCCATGGGGCACGGACTTAGGAGGGTGTGCCAATCACAAGCTCAATCGAGGGCACCTCGCGGAGATCGAGGGAGCTGAAGCTCTGGGGCGATAGGTGATACGTCTCCATCCTATCTATAATTTTTGATTGTCTCATGCCAATATTATATCACTTTCACATCTTTTTGGCAACTTTTTATATGATTTATTGGACTAACCTATTGATCCAGTGCCAAGTGCCAGTTCCTGTTTTCTGCATGTTTTTTGTATCACAGAGTATCCATATCAAACGAAGTCCAAATGCAATAAAATTTTACGGAGAATTATTTTGGAATATATGTGATGTTTGGGAGTTGGAATCACCGCAAACGGAGGCCCACACAGCGCACAAGACACCAGGGCGCGCCAGAGGCCCCTGGCACGTGGTGGTGGGTTGTGCCCACCTCGTACATCAGTTGGACTTCTACTTCGGGCACAAGGAAGCTTATATCCGGAAAAAAATTAGTGTCAAAATCTCAGTGCAATCGGAGTTACGGATCTCCGGGAATATAAGAAATGGTTTTCGGGAAGATCTGCGGAACGTGAAACAGAAGAGAACAGAGAGGGAGATCCAATCTCGAAGGGGCTCCCACCCCTCCGCGGCCATGGAGACCAAGGACCAGAGGGGGAACTCTCATCCCATCTATGGTGGGGGCAAGGAAGAAGAAGAAGGGGGGCTCTCTCCCCCTCGCTTTCGGTGGCGCCGGAGTGCCACCGGGGGCAACTATTGGGACGGCGATCTACATCAACAATCTTGCTACCGTCAACACCAACCTTCTCCCCCTCTATGCAGTGGTGTAACACCTCTTCCCCCTGCTGTAATCTCTACTTAAACATGGTGCTCAACTCCATATATTATTTCCCAATGATCTATGGTTATCCTATGATGTTTGAGTAGATATGTTTTGTCCTGTGGGTTAATCGTGATCTTGGTTGGTATGATTGTATATTTTATTTATGGTGCTGTCTGCTACCTCTTGAGCATGCGTTGGTTTTCCCTTGAAGAGAAAAGGGTGATGCAGCATAGTAGCGTAAGTATTTCCCTCAGTTTTTGAGAACCAAGGTATTGATCCAGTAGGAGACTACACGCAAATCGCCTAGTACTTGCACAAACAATCAAGAAACTTGCAACCAACGCGATAAAGGGGTTGTCAATCCCTTCACGGCCACTTGCAAAAGTGAGTTTTGTTAAGATAATAAGATATATATTTTTTGTATTTTTGTTGTATAGATTGGAAAATAAATATTGCAAAATAAGTAAATAGTAAACTAGTTTTATAGATCGGAAACTTATATGATGTAAAGTAGACCCGGGGGCCATAGGTTTCACTAGTGGCTTCTCTCATGATAGCATATATTACGGTGGGTGAACAAATTATTGTGTAGCAATTGATAGAATAGCGCATAGTTATGAGAATATCTAGGCATGATCATGAACATAGGCATCACCGCTGTGTCAAGTAGACCGAAATGATTCTGCATCTACTACTATTACTCCACACATCAACCGCTATCCAGCATGCATCTAGAGTATTAAGTTCATAAGAACAGAGTAACACATTAGGCAAGATGACATGATGTAGAGGGATAAACTCAAGCAATATGATATAAACCCCATCTTTTTATCCTCTATGGCAACAATATAATACGTGTCGGTTCCCTTTCTGTCACTGGGATCAAGCACCGCAAGATTGAACCCAAAGCTAAGCACTTCTACCATTGCAAGAAAGATCAATCTAGTAGGCCAAACTAAACCGAAAATTCGAAGAGATTTGCAAAGATATCAAATCATGCATATAAGAATTCAGAGAAGAATCAAATAGTGTTCATAGATAATCTTGATCATAAACCCACAATTCATCAGATCTCGGCAAACACACCACAAAAAGTATTACATCGAATAGATCTCCAAGAACTTTGTATTGAGAACCAAAGAGAGAGAAGAAGCCATCTAGCTAATAACTATGGACCCGAAGGTCTGTGGTAAACTACTCACACATCATCGGAGATGCTATGGTGTTGATGTAGAAGCCCTCCGTGATCGAATCCCCCTCCGGCAGATCGCCAAAAAAGGTCCCCAGATGGGATATCACGAGTACAGAAGGTTGCGGCGATGGAAAAGTGGTTTCATGGCTCCCCTGAATGTTTTCAGGGTATAAGAGTATATATAGATGAAAGAAGTAGGTCGGTGGAGCTGCATGGGGACCACGAGGGTGGGGGCGCGCCTACCCCCTGGGCACGCCGCCCTACCTCGTGGCAGCCTCGTTGCTTCCTTGACCTCCACCCCAAGCCTCCTGGATTGCGTTTGTTCCAAAAAATATCCTTGCGAAGGTTTCGTTCCGTTTGGATTCCGTTTGATATTCCTTTTCTGCGAAACACTGAAATAGGCAAGAAAACAACAATTCGCATTGGTCCTTCGGTTAATAGGTTAGTCCCAAAAATAATATAAAAGTGCATATTAAAGCCCAGTAAACATCCAAAACAGATAATATAATAGCATGGAACAATCAAAAATTATAGATACATTGGAGACGTATCAAGCATCCCCAAGCTTAATTCCTGCTCGTCCTCAAGTAGGTAAATGATAAAAACAGAATTTTTGATGTGGAATGCTACCTAACATAATTTTCAATGTAATTTTCTTTATTGTGGCATGAATATTCAGATCCGAAAGATTCAAGACAAAGTTTAATATTGACATAAAAACAATAAAACTTCAAGCATACTAACCAAGCAATTATGTCTTCTCAAAATAACATGGTCAAAGGAAGCTATCCCTACAAAATCATATAGTCTGGCTATGCTCTATCTTCATCACACAAAATATTTAAATCATGCACAACCCCGATGACAAGCCAAGCAATTGTTTCATACTTTTGATGTTCTCAAACTTTTTCGATCTTCACGCAATACATGAGCGTGAGCCATGGATATAGCACTATAGGTGGAATAGAATGGTGGTTGTGGAGAAGACAAAATGGAGAAGATAGTCTCACATCAACTAGGCGTATCAATGGGCTATGGAGATGCCCATCAATAGATATTAATGTGAGTGAGTAGGGATTGCCATGCAACAGATGCACTAGAGCTATAAATGTATGAAAGCTCAACAAAAGAAACTAAGTGGGTGTTCATCCAACTTGCTTGCTCACGAAGACCTAGGGCATTTTGAGGAAGCCCATCATTGGAATATACAAGCCAAGTTCTATAATGAAAAATTCCCACTAGTATATGAAAGTGACAATATAAGAGACTCTCTATCATGAAGATCATGGTGCTACTTTGAAGCACAAGTGTGGAAAAAGGATAGTAGCATTGCCCCTTCTCTCTTTTTCTCTTATTTTTTTATTTGGGCCTTTTTTATGGCCTCTTTTTTTCTTTCTTTATTTTTCATCCGGAGTCTCATCCCGACTTGTGGGGGAATTATAGTCTCCATCATCCTTTCCTCACCGGGACAATGCTCTAATAATGATGATCATCACACTTTTATTTACTTACAACTCAAGAATTACAACTCGATACTTAGAACAAAATTTGACTCAAGGTGAATGCCTCCGGCGGTGTACCGGGATGTGCAATGAATCAAGAGTGACATGTATGAAAAATTATGAACGATGGCTTTGCCACAAATACGATGTCAACTACATGATCATGCAAAGCAATATGATAGTGATGGAGCGTGTCATAATAAACGAAACGGTGGAAAGTTACATGTCAATATATCTCGGAATGGCTATGGAAATGCCATAATAGGTAGGTATGGTGGCTATTTTGAGGAAGATATAAGGAGGTTTATGTGTGATAGAGCATATCATATCACGGGGTTTGGATGCATCAGTGAAGTTTGCACCAACTCTCAAGGTGAGAAAGGGCAATGGGCGATAGCGAAGGGGCTAGCAATGATGGAAAGGTGAGAGTGCGTATAATCCATGGACTCAACATTACTCACAAAGAACTCACATACTTATTGCAAAAATCTATTAGTTATCAAAACGAAGTATTACGCCCATGCTCCTAGGGGGACAAATTGGTAGGAAAAGACCATCGCTTGTCCCCGACCGCCACTCATAAGGAAGACAATCAAAAAATAAATCATGCTCCGACTTCATCACATAACGGTTCACCATACGTGCATGCTACGGGAATCAAAAAATTTAACACAAGTATCTCTCAAATTCACAACTACTCAACTAGCATGACTCTAATATCACCATCTTCATATCTCAAAACAATCATAAAGAATCAAACTTCTCATAGTATTCAATGCACTTTATATGAAAGTTTTTTATTATACCCATCTTGGATGCATATCATATTAGGACTAATTTTATAGCCAAAGCAAATTACCATGCTGTTCTAAAGGACTCTTAAAATAATATAAGTGAAGCATGAGAGATCTATAATTTCTATAAAATGAAATCACCACCGTGCTCTAAAAAGATATAAGTGAAGCACTATAGCAAAATTATCGAGCTCAAAAGATATAAGTGAAGCACATAGAGTATTCTAATAAATTCCGATTCATGTGTGTGTCTCCAAAAGGTGTGTACAGCAAGGATCATTGTGGTAAACAAAAAAGGAAAGACTCAAATCATACAAGACGCTCCAAGCAAAACACATATCATGTGGTGAATAAAAATATAGCCTCAAGTAAAGTTACCGATAGACGAAGACGAAAAAGGGGATGCATTCCGGGGCATCCCCAAGCTTAGGCCTTTGGTTGTCCTTGAATTTTACCTTGGGGTGCCTTGGGCATCCCAAAGCTTAGGCTCTTGCCACTCCTTGTTTCCAAAATCCATCAAACCTTTACCCAAAAACTTGAAAACTTCACAACACAAAACTCAACAGAAAATCTCATGAGCTCTGTTAGTATAAGAAAGCAAACCACCAGCTTAAGGTACTGTAATGAACTTATTCTTTATTTATGTTGGTGTTAAACCTACTATGTTCCAACTATTCTATGGTTCATACCCCCCCTATACTAGTCATAGATTCATCAAAATAAGCAAACAACACACGAAAAACAGAATCTGTCGAAAACAGAACAGTCTGTAGAAATCTGTAGATTTTGAATACTTCCCTAACTCCAAAAATCCTGAAAAATTAGGGAGTCCTCAATAATTTGTATATTGATCTACTACAGTTAGAATTGATATTTTATCGCTCTTTGGTAAAAAAATGAAAATTATTCTCGTGAGCGCATACTTTCTGTTTTTGCAGCAAGATCAAATAACAATCACCCAAGAAGATCCTAAAGGCTTTACTTGGCACAAACACTAATTGAAACATAAAAAACACAATAATAACAGTGGATAGATGAATTATTTATTACTAAATAGGAAAAAAAATCAAGGAACAAAAATAAAATTGGGTTGCCTCTCAACAAGCGCTATCGTTTAACGCCCCTAGCTAGGCATAAAGGTAAGAATAGATCTAGGTATTGTCATCTTTGGTATGTAATCCATATGTGGCTCTCATAATAGATTCATAAGGTAATTTAATTTGTTTCTAGGAAAGTGTTCCATGCCTTTCCTTAATGGAAATTGGAATCTAATATTTCCTTCTTTCATGTCAATAATTGCACCGATCGTTCTAAGGAAAGGTCTACCAAGAATAATAGGACATGTAGGATTGCAATCTATACCAAGAACAATGAAATCTACGGGCAAATAATTCCTATTTGCAACAATAAGAACATCATTAATCCTTACCATAGGTTTCTTAATGGTGGAATCCACAAGATGGAAATTTAAAGAACAATCATCAAATTCACGGAAACCTAACATATCACACAAAGTTTTTGGAATCGTGGAAACACTAGCACCCAAATCACATAAAGCATAGCATTCCTGATATTTAATCTTAATTTTAATATTAGGTTACCACTCATCATAAAGTTTTCTAGGGATAGAAACTTCTAATTCAAGCTTTTCTTCATAGGATTGCATTAAATCATCAATGATATGTTTGGTAAAAGCTTTGTTTTGATCATAAGCATGAGGAGAATTTAACACGGATTGTAAGAAGGAAATACAATCTATTAAAGAGAAATTATCATAATTAAATTCCCTGAAATCCAAAATAGTGGGTTCATTGCTATGTAAAGTTTTGACCTCTTCAATCCCACTTTTATTAATTTTAGCATCAAGATCTAATAACTCTGAATCATTGGGACGCCTTTTAACTAAAGTTGACTCATCTCCAGTCCCATATTTATAAATATTCATATTGGAAAACAAAGATTTAATAGGAGACACATCAATCACTTTTAGATCTACATCTTTATTATCATGAAAACTAGAAGAACACACTTTCAGAAAGCAATCTTTTTTAGCACGCATCCTGGCGGTTCTTTCTTTGCACGCGTCAATGGAAATTTTCATGGCTTTGAGAGATTAATTGATGTCATGCTTAGGTGGAATAGATCTAAGTTTCAAAGAATCAACATCAAGAGAAACTCTATCCACGTTCCTAGCCAACTCATCAATCTTAAGCAATTTTTCTTCAAGCAAAGCATTGAAATTCTTTTGCGAATTCATAAATTCTATTGCAAATTCATAAATTCTTTAACACTAGTCTCAAAATCAGTGGGCATCTTACTAAAATTTGCATAAGAGTTGTTCTAGGAATTACCATAATTATTAGAGGAATTACTAGCAAACGGCCTAGAATTAAAGTTTCCTCTATAAGCGTTGTTACCAAAATTGTTCCTACCAACAAAATTCACATCCATATATTCATTATTATTCTCAATCAAAGTGGACAAAGGCATATCATTAAGATCAGAAGAAACACTCTTATTAGTAAACAATTTCATTAGTCCATCCATCTTTCCACTCAAAACATTAATCTCTTCAATAGCATGAACTTTTTTACTAGTGGATCTTTCGGTATGCCATTGAGAATAATTGACCATAATATTATCTAGGAGTTTAGTAGCTTCTCCTAAAGTGATTTCCATAAAAGTGCCTCCCGCGGCCGAATCTAAAAGATTTCTAGAAGCAAAATTCAATCCAGCATAAAAAATTGTATAATCATCCATAAATTAAAACCATGTGTAGGGCAATTATGTATCATTCATTTCATCCTCTCCCAAGCTTGTGCGACATGCTCATGCTCAAGTTGCTTAAAATTCATAATATCATTTCTGAGAGAGATGATCTTAGCGGGAGGAAAATACTTAGAGATAAAAGCATCTTTGCACTTATTCCATGAATCAATACTATTTTTAGGCAAAGAAGAGAACCAAGTTTTAGCACAATCTCTAAGCAAAAACGGAAATAGCTTCAATTTAACAATATCATTATCCACATATTTGTTTTTTTTTGCATATCACACAAATCAACAAAGTTGTTTAGATGGGTAGCGGCATCTTCACTAGCAAGGCCAGAAAATTGATCTTTCATAACAAGATTCAACAAAGCGGTATTGATTTCACAAGATTCAGCATCGGTAGTAGGAGCAATCAGAGTGCTAATAAAATCATTATTGATGGTATTGGAAAATTCACATAATTTAGTATTATCTCGAGCCATCGTGACAAACAATCAATCAAACACACAAGCACAGAAGAAGCAAGCGAAAAGAAGCGAATGGAAAAGGGAAAATAAAATGGCAAAGGTGAAGTGGGGGAGAGGAAAACGAGGGGCAAATGGCAAATAATGTAATGCGAGGGAAAAGAGTTTGTGATGGGTACTTAGTATGTCTTGACTTGGCGTAGATCTTCCCAGCAATGGTGCTAGAAATCCTTCTTGCTACCTCTTGAGCATGCGTTGGTTTTTCCTTGACGAGGAAAGGGTGATGCAGCAAAGTAGCGTAAGTATTTCCCTCAGTTTTTGAGAACCAAGGTATCAATCCAGTAGGAGACTACACGCGAATCGCCTAGTACCTACACAAACAATCAAGAACCTTGCAACCAATGCGATAAAGGGGTTGTCAATCCCTTCACGGCCACTTACAAAAGTGAGATCTGATAAAGATAATAAGCTAAATATTTTTGGTATTTTTGTTGTATAGATTGGAAAATAAAGATCGGAAAATAAATAAATAGTAAACTAGAAGTGTAGATCGGAAACTTATATGATGTAAAGTAGACCCGAGGGCCATAGGTTTCACTAGTGGCTTCTCTCATGATAGCATATATTATGGTGCGTGAACAAATTACTGCCGAGCAATTGATAGAATATCACATAGTTATGAGAATATCTAGGCATGATCATGAACACAGGCATCACGTCCGTGTCAAGTAGACTGAAATGATTCTGCATCTACTACTATTACTCCACACATCGACCGCTGTCCAGCATCGATCTAGAGTATTAAGTTCATAAGAACAGAGTAACACATTAGGCAAGATGACATGATGTAGAGGGATAAACTCAAGCAATATGATATAAACCCCATCTTTTTATCCTCGATGGCAGCAATACAATACGTGTCGGTTACCTATCTATCACTGGGATCGAGCACCGCAAGATTGAACCCAAAGCTAAGCACTTCTCCCATTGCAAGAAAGATCAATCTAGTAGGCCAAACTAAACCGAAAATTCGAAGAGACTTGCAAAGATATCGAATCATGCATATAAGAATTCAGAGAAGAATCAAATATTGTTCATAGATAATCTTGATCATAAACCCACAATTCATCGGATCTCGGCAAACACACCGCAAAAAGTATTACATCGAATAGATCTCCAAGAACTTTGTATTGAGAACCAAAGAGAGAGAAGAAGCCATCTAGCTAATAACTATGGACCCGAAGGTCTGTGGTAAACTACTCACACATCATTGGAGAGGCTATGGTGTTGATGTAGAAGCCCTCCGTGATCGAATCCCCCCACCCGGCAGATCGCCGAAAAAGGTCCCCAGATGAGATCTCACGGGTACAGAAGGTTGCGGCGATGGAAAAGTGGTTTTGTGGCTTCCCTGGATAATTTTAGGGTATAAGAGTATATATAGGCGAAAGAAGTAGGTCGGTGGAGCTCCATGGGGCCCACGAGGATGGGGGCACGCCTACCCCCTTGGCCGCGCCGCCCTACCTCGTGGCCGCCTTGTTGCTTCCTTGACCTCAACTCCAAGTCTCTTGAATTGCGTTTGTTCCAAAAAAGATCCTCGCAAAGGTTTCCTTCCGTTTGGATTCCATTTGATATTCCTTTTCTGTGGAACACTAAAATAGGCAAGAAAACAGCAGTTTGCACTGGGCCTTCGGTTAGTAGGTTAGTCCCAAAAATAATATAAAAGTGCATATTAAAGCCTATTAAACATCCAAAACAGATAATATAATAGCATGGAACAATCAAAAATCATAGATACGTTGGAGACATATCACTGTCCTACGGTGCCCTTCGTCTCGCGTAAACGTGTGGGGCCCCTGCTGTAAGGTGTTGCAATATGTTCATGGTTCGCTTACGGTGGGTTGCGAGAGTGACATAAACTTAAACCCAAGTAGGTGGGGTATGACGTATGGGAATAAAGAGGACTTGATACTTAATGCTATGGTTGGGTTTCATGACCTTAATGATCTTTAGTAGTTGCGGATGCTTGCTAGAGTTCCAATCATAAGTGCAGATGATCCAAGTAGAGAAATTATGTTAGCTCATGCCTCTCCCTCATATAAAGTTACAAGAATGATTACCGGTACTTGTTATCGATTGCCTAGGGACAAATGACTTTCTTATTGACAAAAGCTTTCCACTTTTATTACCTTGCAATTTATCCGTGGTTTTATTCTCGCAAAGTACTTGTAGTTTTATCCTTGCAAAATAGTTTCATACTTGTTTCTGGTAAAGCGAACGTCAAGCGTGCGCAGAGTTGTATCGGTAGTCGATAGAACTTGAGGGAATATTTGTTCTACCTTTAGCTCCTCGTTGGGTTCGACACTCTTATTTATCAAAGAAGGCTACAAATGATTCCCTATACTTGTGCGTTATCAACTGGGCTTTGGCGAGGTGTGTATGTGGTTTGGGCTAGCCCAGCGCACACACACACCTGCCCAGCCCCCGCGGGGGGCGCACGAGGGAGAGCATCAAGTAACTGCCGTCCTCCCTGACGAAAAACAAAGAAGCGAGCGAAGAAGTAGAGAAAAAGGGGCTCAACCAAGCAATCGAGAAACGCCAGAACTTCAAATTTCACAAAAAGGCTGCAACCAGCTACAAAAAGCAAATGAACAGTCACGTCCGGCACCTAGTCTACTCTTCTCACCAGCGCGGAGCTAAGTGCTGCCACTAGGACGTGGGATGGAGCCCCTGAGGCCCGAGGGCGGCCCTCCGGAGACTCCGGGGCATGTACAACCCCACTCATTATTACGTGAGAGTTTCACGAGCGGAGACCTTCACAGGCACTGAAGACTTGAAGAGCCGCTCCTCGAAGACACCGGGCTCCTGGGGTTGATGCCTTGACGCCCTCTTGGCGATATCATTTGCTTCCTTGTTTGTGCCACGGGGCATGTCGTGGAATTGTCACGGCAGATGTCCTTAGTGTCAGGACTTAGTCGCGAGGCCAACACATCTATGTGGTAGCTTGAGAGGGGTTGAACGGGATGAGAGACGCGATGTTTTACCCAGGTTCGGCCCCTCATGGTGGAGGTAAAAGCCTACATCCTGCTTCATTGATATTGATGATGATGATCACGGTTACAAGAGTGCTCTATCTCGAGAGCTATTGTCTAAACCTAACTTGTCCAACTTGTGGAACTTGTGAATCCTCTCCTCTTGGGGTGCCCTGCCCCTCCTTATATATGTTGAAGGGGTGGTTTACATGACTAGTCCTATTAGGACTAGGATTACTCTATTACAATTGGAGTCCTAGTCTTGCCTCCTTTGTAAGGGAATATTCCTTGTGCTTTTCTCATAAACCGGCACACCATTAAACGTGAACCGGCCTTCTGGGCCATGGGCCTCGTCATCCATCTGACCCGCCCGCCGGGTTACTAATGAACCGCCAAGACCGGGCGGGTAGCCCGTGAACCGCCATGCTCCGGGCGGGTTACCAGTGAGTCATCCAGTCCGGCCGGTTTACACTTCCGGTCAGTTTACGCCGCGGGGTATATCCCCGACATTAGCCCCCAAGTTTAGCTTGGATTTATTCATGGTAAACTTATGCTGCAAAATAAACACAAGAACAAATTTGACAGGTTATGCTCCGAGTTAAGAATTTTTGTAAACCGGTACCTGATCATCCTTAAGTCCTTGTTATTTCCTCCTTCTGGGAAATCCGGGTCAACAGTCCAGCTTCATAATCAATTTGCCGACATTGGTTTGTCACCGAGAAATATTGTGAAGAATAACTCCTTTGACTCAGCTCCCAAAGCGCCGGTTTAAGAAATATGGGTCTGAAAATACTTATCTGATATTCAGCCGGTTTGAAGATGTAAAACTTGCCGGTTTAATATTACCAAAATGGCCGGTTTATAAATATTGATGGCACCGGGTCATAATTGTTGTCGACACCGGGTCATGTAATTGATCTTCCTAATTTGCTCAAAACTGATAAAATGAAGATGTTCCTCCTTTATATGCATAATACCTGTAGCCCCCAAGTCTTAAGAGGAGAACATAGTGATAACTTAAGACTTGCTCCAATAAGTGTTTCAACCTTGAAGAAATCCGGTTTGTTCATCTCAATTATATAAACTGAATACTCCATATATGTAGCCCCCAAGTGCCGGGTTGTCATGTTTGCAGCAACCTGGGACTTGTAATTGCTTGATGCTCATAAAAACTTCAACCAGTGTAGCCCCCAAGGGCCGGGTCATTATGCAATAATGAGCAGGGACTTTGTAAATATAATCTTGTAAACTTTGAACAACAACGTGTAGCCCCCAAGGGCCGACTTAGTAAGATAATACTGAACCGGGACTTGATATATATACTTTAATGAAAATAACATATTATAATGTAGCTTCCATCGTAGGGCTTGAACCCACGTCCACAAGGTTAAGAGCTTTGTGCTTTACCAACTGAGCAATGGATCCTTCAATATTATGGACGAAAACTTGTGTACCTTGAATTGTTGACAGGAGCAATTGGTAGCCTCCAAGGGCCGGCTCATTATAATATGATGAGTCGGGTTTTTAATAAGACTAGTAAAAATGACTTTGCATTAGCCCCCAAGTGTCATGATGCATGCTTGCAGCGACATGAGACTTGCATGTAATCTTGATTTGAATAATGTAGCCCCCAAGTGCCGGGTTGTAAGCCTGCAGCAACTCGGGACTATTCCTTCCATTGTAAAATAAATCATATCCTTTGATAAAATAATAGCCATTGCGCTAAAGCGACTTTGAAAACTCAATAATACCGGTTATTAATAACCATAAAAATCCAGCCATGTTGGCTATTCAAGATAATATAATCCGGTGAAAACCTTATTCATTCAATATCATAATGAATAATATGACCCAATGATTTATAAACGCATGATTCCAATGGCGCAATCCAAATATATATACTGGCGACTTATAGTCCAAAACCAGGCCGGTTTAACAATCCTGTTTCTGCATACAACAAGTTTAAAGTGTCCTGGCGGTTTACCGCCGGACGGGTCATAATGCCCAACATATAACCCGGGTTTATAACCAAGGCTGCACTTAAGAATAATCAAATATATCATACCTGTGACATTGAATCACGTTGTTGGTTTTACCAACTTTTTGTAGTAAGGGTGATAACCCAAATCTTGAGTACTGATAACTCCTTCCATATTGTGCCGGTTTATGATAAAACCGTGCCGGGCTGTGATAAACACCGGTTTACTCCATAAGAGGATGTTAACAATAAGGATCAAACCGGGCAAATAGTCTCCGGATTGACGTGAACTGTGTTCCATCAATTGATTGGTTGAAAACTTTGTCGGTTTAAAAAACGCAATAAAAAGAAAGAAATATCTTTCAAAGAAAAGTGCGAAGCAAAAGCAATGACAAAACCGTTTGCAAAAAAGTTTATTTGAGCTGATCAAATGGCGTTACCATGGCCGAACACAACCAAACTCCCGTTAGGTGTAACTATGGTTCTAGTCAGCCAGGTCCCCAAATGAAACCGTGGCATTTATGCCGACCAAGTGGCATGGCAATGGTTCGGGTTCGACCAAGCCCCCAAGTGATTCTGTGGCCTTAGGCTGATCAAGAGGCATGAGTGGTTCAGATGTGACCAAGTCCCCAAGTGATCTGGTGGCTCTCGCCTATCAAGAGGTATGGTATTGGTTCGGACACGACCAATCCTCCAAGTGATATAACACAATGCTTTTAAAAAGCAAACTCAAGGGGTAAACAGGAGGCCGCTTTAGAACAACTCCGTGTAACCACACATGATGTAAAAGAACAGAGACCCCGCTTTATGAAGCAGAAGCCCCCATGTGATCAATAATATGTCACGCCAGTAAGGCGGGATACCCATGTTTGAACCGCGCATCATGGCAGCAGGTCCTCTTTGGCAATTTTTAACTTTTTGCAAGAGATAAATTCTTTTTGAACCGGGATCTTGAACCGGATATTGAGAGCTTCAAAGCTTTGTGGGAGACATCTTTCCCTTAAACCGGATTTTAAACCGGAATCTTCATTTTCAGCCGGAAAATTTTCTGACGGCCTTTAAACTCGAACTTGCGAGAAGTTAATTCCTTTTTGAACTGGAAATTCTTAAACCGGATTTGAGAGCTTCAGAGCTTTATTGGAGAACAAATTTCCCTTGTACCGGATTGTAAACCGGAATCCTTTTCTGATGACCCGAAACTTCTTCATTGAGCCGAGATTTTGTAACTGTCATATACTTTCTAATCCAGAAACCTTCTGACAGCACGATGTGAATCCGGGACCGGGTTATCTTTCCCTCCAATGTATTGGGGTTCTTAACTTCACTGAAAACCGACAACGTTTGCTAAGTCATATCATTGTAGCCCCCAAGTCTCAAGGTGACTCGAGGAGTTGGCTTGAGATTCTCCATATTTGACCATGATATAAACCGGCATAACTTGTATATCATTGGTGTTGACAGCACGATGTGAATCCACAGAAGGTTGAGGTGACTGCGGCGGGTTATAAATGATCCCGTATGAGCCGTGTCAGCAACTCGGCCAATGGTTCCTTCCAACTGGCTCCTTGAAGTTTAACCAAACTGTAGTAGCGGTGACTTGTGTGCATGTCCATTGAACCATCCAGTGCAGACGACGGTTGATGATATTTTTCCTCCAATTTGTGGGAAGAAAGGCGGGTTACCCATGTTCATACTCAAGAAACAGCTCATGCAGACAGGTGCGGCCCGGTATGTTGATGTAGACCAGGCCGCGAGAGACGGACGACAAGGACGACCGCAACATCAGAGGCAGCTCGGACAGATGAGTCGGCCGCGGCATTGTAAACTGGTGCGGACGGGGAAGATCGGCACCGGTGTCGTAAACCGGCTCGGACGGGCGAGTTAATCGCAGGCGCGGTCCCGGCAAGCTGATGTAAACCGGGCCACGGGGACGGCGACCTTCTCACGTTCATTCACCGGGTGGTAGGACACGGACGAAACACCAGTGCAGAACGTTGCTAGCGCGTGCTCCGTGCCCGTAACATGACGCCTCATTTGTAATGAACAATTGCCCTCCATAAACAATATTGCAGACCAAGGCAAAGATAAACTGCTCTTTGATAAAAATAATATGTGCTAATCAAATATATTTCATATGGGTGTCACCTGATGTGTTTAGGCCGGAAATAACCCGCCATGAAGTTGATGATAACTGTATGAAGCTGAAATTAATCACGGGTGAACCGGCCACAGTGTGGTAAACCAGTGCAGACGGGTGAGTCGGCCGTGATGTTTGTAAACCGGCGCGGACAATGAGTCGGCCACATGCGTGGACGGATGTAAACCAAACAGTGGGGGCGGCGATTTGCATGTGTATCCGTCGAGCAACATGGCCCGGAAGAACGCCACTGCAAAACTCTGCCGGAACGTGCTCCATGTCCGCGGTATAACAATACATTTGTGATAAATAATTATCCTGCATAAAAACATTGCAGCAAAAATAGATTGTTTTTTGACAAAAAACAATATGTGTTAAAAGTAGACTCGGATGAATATCACCTGATTTATCCGGACGACAAATGATCCGTGCGCAGGCTAGAATTTGATCGGACCAAATATCAGTGTAGATGTGCCATGCATGGCTGTTATTCTGTCTTTCTCTTCCTCTTTCTTTCCAATGATGGACAAGGCAGCTGCTCCTTTTTTTAAACAGCCTGAGCAACTTTTGCAACCGATGATAGATCTTGCTGGAGGTAGCACATGTTGGTAAAAAGCAAAAGGCTGGACTAGCACTCTGTACTAGCGCAAGTACTAGTGCCTTCACACGTACCAATGGATAATGGAGTAGTAGCTGATGACTTGACTTCGGTTTTCGCAGACATCTTTGATTTTGCCTTTTGAACTTGGGCTCAAATCTGACCGGATTAATACTACTAGTAATAGTTATTTCCTCCAGCTGTCTCTGGCATCACGTGCCTCCTGTTTCAGATAGGAAACAATGCTTGTTGCTATTTTGGTTTTGACTGTGCTGGACAGGCTGCTCCAGCGGCGGATCTATCTCCTGGCGTATCCTTTCCTTTCTTATTTTATTCCAAACTCGGTTGATCTAGCTTGTCCTCTGCCTGGACTTGGTCAATGTATTGATAGAAGAAAAATATATGGGATATTGGAGCCGCAAACTCAGTGATTGGTACGCGTACACAACTCATGTCGGTTTCGGTCTCTTGCACACGGTATTTCCAACATCAATCTGGCTTCGGATCATTGATGAATTGACGACTTGATGGATCGCTTGATGCAACGCACACTAATCGCCGAGGAAATTTGATCACGTCCCTCTGATTGCACAATGACGCGAGGATTAGATTCATGTTGGCCTCATAAATCGGCAGATTGCCAGACGACAGCGATGGACAAGTTGTAGCCCTAATTTTCTTGAACCTTAAATCTCACAGATCTAAAATCTGGTTTGATGAACTGAAGTTGATGCACACCCTTCCAAACCGGCTCATCCGGAAAATTGCAAACTTCTCGATCCCTGGAGAGATCCCTCCAAGAACTCAACACCATCGTGCGCAGGCCCCATGGTGGGCGCCAACTATCGTGGAATTGTCACGGCAGATGTCCTTAGTGTCAGGACTTAGTCGTGAGGCCAACGCATCTATGTGGTAGCTTGAGAGGGGTTGAGCGGGATGAGAGACGCGATGTTTTACCCAGGTTCGGCCCCTCACGGTGGAGGTAAAAGCCTACATCCTGCTTCATTGATATTGATGATGATGATCACGGTTACAAGAGTGCTCTATCTCGAGAGCTATTGTCTAAACCTAACTTGTCCAACTTGTGGAACTTGTGAATCTTCTCCTCTTGGGGTGCCCTGCCCCTCCTTATATATGTTGAAGGGGCGGTTTACATGACTAGTCCTATTAGGACTAGGATTACTCTATTACAATTGGAGTCCTAGTCTTGCCTCCTTTGTAAGGGAATATTCCTTGTGCTTTTCTCATAAACCGGCCCACCATTAAACGTGAACCGGCCTTCTGGGCCATGGGCCTCGTCATCCATCTGACCCGCCCGCCGGGTTACTAATGAACCGCCAAGACCGGGCGGGTAGCCCGTGAACCGCCAAGCTCCGGGCGGGTTACCAGTGAGTCATCCAGTCCGGCCGTTTACACTTCCGGCCGGTTTACACCGCGGGGTATATCCCCGACAGGGCACGTGCTGCAGTTCTAGGCACAAGAATAGCTTCTCCATTTAGCGTACCTCCGCAAGGTATGCCTCCATGTGCTCATCCTTCGGCTCGTACACCTTGTTGGAAAACTTGATGAGGAGCTGGGAGTCGCCCTTGATGGTGAGGCATTGTTGGGGAACACAATAATTTCAAAAAGAAATCCTACGCACACACAAGATCTATCATGGTGATGCATAGCAACAAGAGGGGAAGAGTGTTGTCCACGTACCCTTGTAGACTGTAAGCGGAAGTGTTATGACAATGCGGTTGATGTAGTCGTACGTCTTCATGATCCGACCGATCCTAGTACCAAAAGTACGGCACCTCCGCGATCTGCACACGTTCGGCTCGGTGATGTCCCGCGAACTTTCGATCCAGCTAAGTGTCGAGGGAGAGCTTCATCAGCATGATGGCGTGATGACGGTGATGATGAAGCTACCGTCACAGGGCTTCGCCTAAGCACTACGATGATATGACCGAGGTGGATTATGGTGGAGGGGGCACCGAACACGGCTAAGGGATCAATGATCAACTTGTGTGTCTATGGCGCGCCCAAAGTGTGGAGTCCTACTAGGACTCCCTAGTCCTAGTAGGATTCCACCTCCCACATGGAATAGGAAAAAGGGTAGGGAGAATGAGAAGGAAGGAAGGGGGCACCCCCTTTCCCTAGTCCAATTTGGACCAGTCCATGGGGAAGGGGCGCGACCACCCTTGAGGCCTTTCTCTCCTTTCCCGTATGGCCCATTAAGGCCCAATACGAATTCCCGTAACTCTTCGGTACTCCGAAAAATACCTGAATCACTTGGAACCTTTCTGATGTCCGAATATGGCCTTCCAATATATCGATCTTTACGTCTCGACCATTTCAAGACTCCTCGTCATGTCCCCGATCTCATCCGGGACTCCGAACAAACTTTGATACATCAAAACACACAAACTCATAATACCGATCGTCACCGAACGTTAAGCGTGTGGACCCTACGGGTTCGAGACCTATGTAGAAATGACCGAGACACGTCTCCGGTCAATGACCAATAGAGGAACCTAGATGTTCATATTGGCTCCCACATATTCTACGAAGATATTTATCGGTCAAACGGCATAACGATATACGTTGTTCCCTTTGTCATCGGTATGTTACTTGCCCGAGATTCGATCGTCGGTATCCTCATACCTAGTTCAATCTCGTTACTGAAAAGTCTCTTTACTCGTTCCGTAATGCATCATCCTACAACTAACTCATTAGTCACAATGCTTGCAAGGCTTAGAGTGATGTGCATTACCGAGAGGGCCCAGAGATACCTCTTCGATACACAGAGTGACAAATCCTAATCTCGATCTATGCCAACTCAACAAACACCATCAGAGACACCTGTAGAGCATCTTTATAATCACCCAGTTACGTTGTGCCGTTTGATAGCACACAAGGTGTTCCTCCGGTATTCAGGAGTTGCATAATCTCATAGTCAGAGGAACATGTATAAGTTATGAAGAAAACAGTAGCAATAAAACTGAACGATCATTATGCTAAGCTAACGAATGGGTCTTGTCCATCACATCATTCTCTAATTATGTGATCCCGTTCATCAAATGACAACACATGTACATGGCTAGGAAACTTAACCATCTTTGATTAACGAGCTAGTCAAGTAGAGGCATACTAGGGACACTCTGTTTGTCTATGTATTCACACATGTACTAAGTTTCCGGTTAATACAATTCTAGCATGAATAATAAACATTTATCATGATATAAGGAAATATAAATAACAACTTTATTATTGCCTCTAGGGCATATTTCCTTCAGTCTCCCACTTGCACTAGAGTCAATAATCTAGTTCACATCGTCATGTGATTTAACACCAATAGTTCACATCTTTATGTGATTAGTTCACATCTCCATGTGACTAACAACCAAAGGGTTTACTAGAGTCAATAATCTAGTTCACATCGCTATGTGATTAACACCCAAAGAGTGATCATGTTTTGCTTGTGAGAGAAATTTAGTCAACGGGTCTGCCACATTCAGAGCCGTATGTATTTTGCAAATTTTCTATGTCTACAATGCTTTGCACGGACGTGATCTAGCTAATTGCTCCCACTTTCGATATGTATCTAGATCGAGACTTAGAGTCATCCAGATCGGTGTCAAAGCTTGCATCGACGTAACTCTTTACGACGAACTCTTTGTCACCTCCATTACCGAGAAACATTTCCTTATTCCACTAAGGATATTTTTGACCGTTGTCCAGTGATCCACTCCTAGATCACTATTGTAACCTCTTGCCAAACTTATGGTGAGGTACACAATAGGTCTGGTACACAGCATAGCATACTTTATAGAACCTATGACTGAGGCATAGGGAATGACTTTTCATTATCTTTCTATTTTCTGCCGTGGTCGGGTTTTGAGTCTTTACTCAACTTCACACCTTGCAACACAGGCAAGAACTCCTTCTTTGACTTTTCCATTTTGAACTACTTCAAAATCTTGTCAAGGTATTTACTCATTGAAAATATATCAAGCGTCTTGATCTATCTCTATAGATCTTGATGCTCAATATGTAAGTAGCTTCATCGAGGTCTTTCTTTGAAAAACTCTTTTCAAACACTCCTTTATGCTTTCCAGAAAATTCTACATTATTTCCGATCAACAATATGTCATTCACATATACTTATCAGAAATGTTGTAGTGCTCCCACTCACTTTCTTGTAAATACAGGCTTCACCGCAAGTCTGTATAAAACCATATGCTTTGATCACTTTATCAAAGTATATATTCCAACTCCGAGATGCTTGCACCAGTCCATAGATGGATCGCTGGAGCTTGCACACTTTGTTAGCACCTTTAGGATTGACAAAACCTTCTTGTTGCATCATATACAACTCTTCTTTAAGAAATCCATTAAGGAATGCAGTTTTGACATCCATTTGCCAGATTTCATAAAATGTGGCAATTGCTAACATGATTCGGACAGACTTAAGCATCGCTACGAGTGAGAAAATCTCATCGTAGTCAACATCTTGAACTTGTCGAAAACCTTTTGCGACAATTCGAGCTTTGTAGATAGTAACACTACTATCAGTGTCCGTCTTCCTCTTGAAAATCCATTTATTCTTAATGGCTCACCGATCAACGGGCAAGTCAATCAAAGTCCATACTTTGTTCTAATACATGGATCTCATCTCAGATTTCATGGCTTCAAGCCATTTCGCGGAATCTGGGCTCATCATCGCTTCCTCATAGTTCGTAGGTTCGTCATGGTCAAGTAACATGACCTCCAGAACAGGATTACCGTACCACTCTGGTGCGGAACGTATTCTGGTTGACCTACGAGGTTCGGTAGTAACTTGATCTGAAGTTTCATGATCATCATCATTAACTTCCTCACTAATTGGTGTAGGAATCACTAGAACTGATTTCTGTGATGAACTACTTTCCAATTCGGGAGAAGGTACAATTACCTCATCAAGTTCTACATTCCTCCCAATCACTTCTTTCGAGAGAAACTTCTTCTCTAGAAAGGATCCATTCTTAGCAACGAATATCTTGCCTTCGGATCTGTGATAGAAGGTGTACCCAACAGTTTCCTTTGGGTATCCTATGAAGACGCATTTCTCCGATTTGGGTTCGAGCTTATCAGGTTGAAACTTTTTCACATAAGCATCATAGCCCCAAACTTTAAGAAACGGCAGCTTAGGTTTCTTGCTAAACCATAGTTCATATGGTGTCGTCTCAACGGATTTAGATGGTGCCCTATTTAACGTGAATGCAGCTGTCTCTAATGCATAACCCAAAACGATAGTGATAAATCGGTAAGAGACATCATAGATTGCACCATATCTAATAAAGTACGGTTATGACGTTCGGACACACCATTACGCTGTGGTGTTCCAGGTGGCGTGAGTTGCGAAACTATTCCGCATTGTTTCAAATGAAGACCAAACTCGTAACTCAAATATTCTCCTCCACGATCAGATCGCAGAAACTTTATTTTCTTGTTACAATGATTTTCCACTTCACTCTGAAATTCTTTGAACTTTTCAAATGTTTCAGACTTATGTTTCATCAAGTAGATATACCCATATCTGCTCAAATCATCTGTGAAGATCAGAAAATAACGATACCCGCCGCGAGCCTCAACACTCATCGGATTGCATACATCAGTATGTATTATTTCCAATAAGTCAGTTGCTTGCTCCATTGTTCCGGAGAACGGAGTTTTAGTCATCTTGCCCACGAGGCATGGTTCGCAAGCATCAAATGATTCATAATCAAGTGATTCCAAAAGCCCATCAGCATGGAGTTTCTTCATGCGCTTTACACCAATATGACCTAAACGGCAGTGCCACATATAAGTTGCACTATCATTATTAACTTTGCATCTTTTGGCTTCAATATTATGAATATGTGTATTACTACGATCGAGATTCAATAAACCATTCACCTTGGGTGTATGACCTCAGAAGGTTTTATTCATGTAAACAGAATAACAATTATCCTTGACTTAAATGAATAACCGTATTGCAATAAACATGATCCAATCATATTATGCTTTACGCAAACACCAAATAACATTTATTTTAGGTTCAACACTAATCCCGAAGGTAAAGGGAGTGTGCGATGGTGATCTTATCAACCTTGGAATCACTTCCAACTCACATCATCACCTCGCCCTTAACTAGTCTCTGTTTATTTTGCAACTCCCGTTTCGAGTTACTACTCTTAGTAACTGAACCAGTATCAAATACTGAGGTGTTGTTATAAACACTAGTAAAGTACACATCAATAACATGTATATCAAATATATACTTTTGTTCACTTTGCCATCCTTCTTATCCGCCAAGTATCTAGGGAAGTTCCACTTCCAGTGGCCATTTCCTTTGCAGTAGAAGCACTCAGTTCCAGGCTTGGGTCTAGCTTTGGGCTTCTTCATACTGCCTTTCTTCTTTGAAGTTCCTCTTTCTTTCCCTTTGCCCTTTTCTTGAAACTAGTGGTCTTGTTAACCATCAACACTTGATGCTATTTCTTGATTTCTACCTTCACCGATTTCAGCATCTCGAAGAGCTTGGTAATTACTTTCGCCATTCCTTGCCTATTATAGTTCATCACTAAGTTCTAGTAACTTGGTGATAGTGACTAGAGAACTTTATCAATTACTATCTTATCTGGAAGATTAACTCCCACTTGATTCAAGCAATTGTAGTACCCAGACAATCTGAGCACATGCTCACTGGTTGAGCTATTCTCCTCCACCTTGTAGGCAAAGTACTGTCAGAGGTCTCACACCTCTTGACACGGGCATGAGTATGAAATACCAATTTCAACTCTTAGAACATCTTATATGTTCCATGGCGTTCAAAACATTTTTGAAGTCCCGGTTCTAAGCCATAAAGCATGGTGCACTAAACTATTAAGCAGTCATCATACCGAGCTTTGTCGAACGTTCATAACGTGTGCATATGCTCCTGCAATAGGTCTGTCACTAGCGGTGCATCAAGGACATAATTCTACTGTGCAGCAATGAGGATAATCCTCAGATCACAGACCCAGTCTGCATCATTGCTACTATCATCTTTCAACTTATTTTTCTCTAGGAACATATCAATAAATAAACGGGGAGCTACATCGCAAGCTATTGATCTACAGCATAGATATGCAAATACTATCAGGACTGAGGTCATGATAAATTAAAGTTCAGTTAATCATATTACTTAAGAACTCCCACTTAGATAGTCATCCCTCTAGTCATCTAAATAATCACGTGATCCAAATCAACTAAACCATGTCCGATCATGATGTGAGATGGAGTAGTTTTCAATGGTCAACATCAGTATGTTGATCATATCTACTATATGATTCACGCTCGACCTTTTGGTCTCCAATGTTCCGAGGCCATGTCTGCATATGTTAGGCTCATCAAGTTTAACCTGAGTATTTCGCGTGTGTAAAACTGGCTTACACCCGTTGTATGTGAACGTAGAGCTTATCACACCCGATCATCACTTGGTGTCTTGGCATGACGAACTGTCACAACGGTGCATACTCAGGGAGAACACTTATACCTTGAAATTTAGTGAGAGGTCATCTTATAATGCTACCGTCGAACTAAGCAAAATAAGATACATAAAGGATAAACATCACATGCAATCAAAATATGTGACATGATATGGCCATCATCATCTTGTGCCTTTGATCTCCATCTCCAAAACACCGTCATGATCTCTATCGTCACCGGCATGACACCATGATCTCCATCATCTTGATCTCTATCAACGTGTCGTCACATGGTCATCTCACCAACTATTGTTTTTGCAACTATTGCTATCGCGTAGCGATAAAGTAAAGCAATTATATGGCGTTTGCATCTTATGCAATAAAGAGACAACCATAAGGCTCCTACCAGTTGCCGATAACTTTAACAAAACATGATCATCTCATACAACAATTTATATCTCATCACGTCTTGACCATATCACATCACAACATGCCCTGCAAAAACAAGTTAGACGTCCTCTACGTTGTTGTTGCAAGTTTTACGTGGCCGCTACGGGCTGAGCAAGAACCGTTCTTACCTACGCATCAAAAACCACAACGCGGTATAGTGATTGCTTTTTTATCTTCAGAAAGAACCCTGTTCATTGAATCCGATTCAATTAAAGTTGGAGAAACTGACACCCACCAGCCACCTGTGTGTGAAGCACGTCGGTAGAACCAGTCTCGCGTAACCGTGCGCGTAATGTCGGTCTGGGCCACTTCATCCAACAATACCGCCGAATCAAGAATCAACTAGTGACGACAAGCAATATGTATATACCCATGCCCACAACTCCTTTGTGTTCTACTTGTGCATATAACATCTATGCATAAACCTGGCTCGGATGCCACTGTTGGGGAGCACAGTAATTTCAAAAAAAAATCCTACGCACATGCAATATCTATCGTGCTGATGCATAGCAACGAGAGGGGAAGAGTGTTGTCCACGTACCCTCGTAGACCGTAAGCGGAAGCGTTATGACAACGCGGTTGATGTAGTCATACGTCTTCATGATCCGACCGATCCTAGTACCGAAAGTACGGCACCTCCGTGATCTGCACATGTTCGGCTCGGTGATGTCCCACAAACTCTCGATCCAGCTGAGTGTCGAGGGAGAGCTTCATCAGCACGGCGGCGTAATGACGGTGATGATGAAGCTACCGTCACAGGGCTTCGCCTAAGCGCTACGATGATATGACCAAGGTGGATTATGGTGGAGGGGGCACCACACACGGCTAAGGGATCAATGATCAACTTGTGTGTCTATGGGGTGCCCCCTGGCCATGTATATAAAGGATGGAAGGAGGAGGAGGCCGACCCTCATAGGGCGCGCCCAAAGTGTGGAGTCCTACTAGGACTCCCTAGTCCTAGTAGGATTCCACCTCCCACATGGAATAGGAAAAAGGGAAGGGAGAATGAGAAGGAAGGATGGGGGCACCCCCTTTCCGTAGTACAATTCGGACCAGTCCATGGGGAAGGGGCGCGGACACCCTTGAGGCCTTTCTCTCCTTTCCCGTATGGCCCATTAAGGCCCAATACGAATTCCCGTAACTCTCCGGTACTCCGAAAAATACCTGAATCACTCGGAACCTTTTCAATGTCCGAATATAGCCTTCCAATATATCGATCTTTATGTCTCGACCATTTCATGACTCCTCGTCATGTCCCAGATCTCATCCGGGACTCCGAACAAACTTCGGTACATCAAAACACATAAACTCATAATACCGATCGTCACCAAACGTTAAGCGTGTGGACCCTACGAGTTCGAGAACTATGTAGACATGACTGAGGCACGTCTCCGGTCAATAATCAATAGCGGAACCTGGATGTTCATATTGTCTCCCACATATTCTACGAAGATCTTTATCGTTCAAACAGCATAACAATATACATTGTTCCCTTTGTCATCGGTATGTTACTTGCCCGAGATTCGATCATCGGTATCCTCATACCTAGTTCAATCTCGTTACTGACAAGTCTCTTTACTCGTTCCGTAATGCACCATCCCACAACTAACTCATTAGTCACAATGCTTGCAAGGCTTAGAGTGATGTGCATTACCGAGAGGGCCCAGAGATACCTCTCCGATACACAGAGTGACAAATCCTAATCTCGATCTATGCCAACTCAACAAACACCATCGGAGACACCTATAGAGCATCTTTATGATCGCCCAATTACGTTGTGACGTTTGATAGCACACAAGGTGTTCCTCTGGTATTCGGGAGTTGGATAAGCTCATAGTCAGAGGAACATGTATAAGTTATGAAGAAAACAGTAGCAATAAAACTGAACGATCATTATGCTAAGCTAACGGATGGGTCTTGTCCATCACATCATTCTCTAATGATGTGATCCCGTTCATCAAATGACAACACATCTCCATGGCTAGGAAACTTAAACATCTTTGATTAACGAGCTAGTCAAGTAGAGGCATACTAGGGACACTCTGTTTGTCTATGTATTCACACATGTACTAAGTTTCCGGTTAATACAATTCTAGCATGAATAATAAACATTTATCACGATATAAGGAAATATAAATAACAACTTTATTATTGCCTCTAGGGCATATTTCCTTCAGGCGCTTCACCCCCAGGGCCACCGCAGCCTTAAGGCAGGCGATCAACCCTTTGTATTCCGTGATGTTGTTGGAGACATTCTCGCCCCGCTAGAAGCAGAGCTACACAGCGTAGTAGAGCTTGTCCTGGGTGGGCGAAATGATCACAACCCTAGCCCCCGCGCCATGACACGCAAAGGCGTTGTCGAAGTACATGACCCAGCCGTCTGGTGCTTCGCTCCCTGGCAAGAGAGACCGATCCTCACCCGCTTCGGGCCCTGGGGCATCAGTCCACTCCACCATGATGTCGGCAAGTGCGGCTCACTTGATGACCCTGTTGTTGCTAAACTCTAGCTGGAATGCCATGTTCCACTCAGCGACCCTTCCTGCTGCATTGGGGTTCCGGAGTATCCTCTCTAGTGGGTAGGCTAAGATGACCTTGATGGGGTGGCCTTGGAAATAGTGGCGTAACTTGCACGAGGCCACGAGGAGTGTGAGCAGAAGCTTCTGCGGCATGGGGTAGTGTGCTCGCGCGTCTCGCAACACCGTGTTGATGAAGTACATTGGGTGTTAGATGAGGGTGGAAGTGTTGGTGGAGTCCGACATCTCCTGAGGCTGGGGCACTCCCTAAGGCTGGGGGACCTCAGGAGTTCGGTCGCCTATCGGGGCTATCGTGACCTTAGGAGCGCCGTCTTGTGGTGCCCGGTCATTGCTGGCTCTGTTGTGGCTTCAGGGGCGCCGTCTTGGTGATGCGCCATCCTGACTGGATGCGCGGCATCGGGTGGCAGGCTCTTGGCCTGGCGCTCCTCCCGGACGGCCACCAGCGCTCCGCTAGCGGAATGAGGTGTCGCGGCCAGGTAAAGCACCAGGGGCTCGAGAGGACGAGGCGCCACCATCACCGGTGGGCTGGTCAGGTATCTCTTGAGGTCTTGAAATGCCATGTCGACCTGTGGAGTCCACTCGAACGACCCCTTCTTCTTCATCAGCTTGAAGAACGGGAGGGCGCGCTCCCCCAGCTTGGAGATGAAGCGCCCCAGTGAGGTTACGCAGCCCATGAGTTTTTGCATTTCGTTGAGAGTCTGCGGCGGGTACATGTCTTCAATTGCTTTGACCTTCTACGGGTTCACCTCAATCCCCCTGTGTGACTCAAGGAAACCCAACAGCTTGCCGGAGGGGATGCCGGTTGAGCCGCGGGTCTACCTTGTGTAGGCTGGCGAAAGTCTCCTCCAAATCCTGAATGAGGGTCCTTGCCTCCCGAGATTTCACTACAATGTCGTCAACGTAGGCCTCAACATTACTCCCGAGTTGCTGGCCTAGAGCAATGTGCATCAGCCACTAGAAGGTCGCTCCAGCATTACGCAACCCGGACAACATGGAGGTGTAGCAGTACACCCCGCACAGGGTTAAGAAAGTCGTCTTCTCTATGCCCTCCACCACCATCTTGATCTGGTGGTAACCTGAGAAAGCATCTAGGAAACACAGCAAGTCGCACTCGGCGGTGGAGTCAACGATCTGATCAATGCACGAGAGCGGGTACGGGTCTTGAGGGTAGGCCTTGTTAAGGTTGGTGAAGTCAACGCACGTGTGTTCCTTCCCGCCTTTCTTGGGCAGGACCACCGGGTTCGCCAGCCACTCTGGGGACCGAACCTCACCGATGACACCTGCATCTTGCTACCTCTAGAGCATGTGTTGGTTTTCCCTTGAAGAGGAAAGGGTGATGCAGCAAAGTAGCATAAGTATTTCCCTCAGTTTTTGAGAACCAAGGTATCAATCCAGTAGGAGACAATGCACAAGTCACCTAGTACCTGCACAAACAATCAAGAACCTCGCAACCAACGCGATAAAGGGGTTGTCAATCCCTTCACGGTCACTTGCGAAAGTTAGATCTGATAGAGATAATAAGATAAATATTTTTGGTATTTTGTTGTATATATTGGAAAGTAAAGATTGCAAAATAGTAAACGAGATGCGATAGTAAAAGAGATGCAATATAATAAGAAAGAGACCCGGGGGCCATAGGTTTCACTAGTGGCTTCTCTCATGATAGCATGTATTACGGTGGGTGAACAAATTACTGCCGAGCAATTGATAGAAAAGTGCATAGTTATGAAGATATATAAGGCAATGATCATGAACATAGCCATCACGTCTGTGTCAAGTAGATCGAAATGATTATGCATCTACTACTATTACTCCACACATCGACCGCTATCCAATATGCATCTAGAGTATTAAGTTCATAAGAACAGAGTAACACATTAAGCAAGATGACATGATGTAGAGAGATAAACTCAAGCAATTGAAGGAAATATGCCCTAGAGGCAATAATAAAGTTATTATTTATTTCCTTATATCATCATAAATTTTTATTATTCATGCTAGAATTGTATTAACCAGAAACATGATACATGTGTGAATACATAGACAAACAAAGTGTCACTAGTATGCCTCTACTTGACTAGCTCGTTGATCAAAGACAGTTATGTTTCCTAGCCATAGACAAAGAGTTGTCATTTGATTAACGGGATCACATCATTAGGAGAATGATGTGATTGACTTGACCCATTCCGTTAGCTTAGCACTTGATCGTTTAGTTTGTTGCTATTGCTTTCTTCATGACTTATACATGTTCCTATGACTATGAGATTATGAAACTCCCGTTTATCGGAGGAACACTTTCTGTGCTACCAAACGTCACAACGTAACTGAGTGATTATAAAGGTGCTCTACAGGTGTCTCCGAAGGTACTTGTTGGGTTGGCGTATTTCGAGATTAGGATTTGTCACTCCGATAGTCGGAGAGGTATCTCTGGGCCCATTCGGTAATGCACATCACTACAAGCCTTGCAAGCATTGCAACTAATGAGTTAGTTGCGGGATGATGTGTTACGGAACGAGTAAAGAGACTTGTCGGTAATGAGATTGAACTAGGTATTGAGATACCGACGATCGAATCTCAGGCAAGTAACATACTGATGACAAAGGGAACAACGTATCTTGTTATGTGGTTTAACCGATAAAGATCTTCGTAGAATATGTAGGAGCCAATATGAGCATCCAGGTTTCGTTATTGGTTATTGACCGGAGACGTGTCTCGGTCATGTCTACATAGTTCTCGAACCCGTAGGGTCCGCACGCTTAAAGTTCGATGACGGTTATATTATGAGTTTATGTGTTTTGATGTACCGAAGGAGTTCGGAGTCCCGGATGAGACCGGGGAGATGACGAGGAGTCTCGAAATGGTCGAGACGTAAAGATCGATATATTGGACGACTATATTCGGACATCGGAAAGGTTCCGAGTGATTCGGGTATTTTCGGGAGTACCGAGGAGTTACGGGAATTCGTATTGGGCCTTAATGGGCCATACGGGAAAGGAGAGAAATGCCTCAAAGGGTGGCCGCACCCCTCCCCATGGGCTGGTCCGAATTGGACTTGGGAGGGGGGCGCACCCTTCCTTCCTTCTCCTTTTCCCTTCCCTTTCCTTCCCTCCTACTCCTACTACTTGGAAGGGCTCCTAGTTCTACTAGGAAAGGGGAAATCCTACTCCCGGTGGGAGTAGGACACCCCTAGGGCGCGCCATAGAGAGGGCCGGCCCTCCCCCTCCTCCACTCATTTATATACGAGGGCAGGGGCACTCCAAAGACATAACAATTGATCTCTTGATCTCTTAGCCGTGTGCAGTGCCCCCCTCCACCATAATCCACCTCGGTCATATCGTAGCGGTGCTTAGGCGAAGCCCTGCGTCGGTAGAACATCATCATCATCACCATGCCGTCGTGCTGACGAAACTCTCCCTCAACACTCGGCTGGATCGGAGTTCAAGGGATGTCATCGAGTTGAACGTGTGCAGAACTCGGAGGTGCCGTGCGTTCGGTACTTGATCGGTCGGATCGTGAAGACGTACGACTACATCAACCGCGCTGTGCTAACGCTTCCGCTTTCGGTCTACGAGGGTACATGGACAACACTCTCCCCTCTCGTTGCTATGCATCACCATGATCTTGCGTGTGCGTAGGAATTTTTTTGAAATTACTACGTTCCCCAACAGTGGCATCCGAGCCTATGTTTTATGCGTTGATGTAATATGCACGAGTAGAACACAAGTGAGTTGTGGGCGATATAAGTCATACTGCTTACCAGCATGTCACACTTTGGTTCGGCAGTATTGTTGGATGAAGCGGCCCGGACCGACATTACGCGTACGCTTACGCGAGACTGGTTTTACCGCCATGCTATGCACACAGGTGACTAGCGGGTGTTAGTTTCTCCAACTTTAGTTGAATCGAGTGTGGCTACGCCTGGTCCTTGAGAAGGTTAAAACAGCACTAACTTGACAAACTATCGTTGTGTTTTGATGCGTAGGTAAGAACGGTTCTTGCTCAGCCCGTAGCAGCCACGTAAAACTTGAAACAACAAAGTACATGACGTCTAACTTGTTTTTGCAGGGCATGTTGTGATGTGATATGGTGAAGACGTGATGAGATATAAGTTGTTGTATAAGATGATCATGTTTTGTTGAAGTTATCGGCAACTGGCAGAAGCCTTATGGTTGTTTCTTTATTGCATAAGATGCAAGAGCCAAATAATTGCTTTACTTTATCGTTATGCGATAGCAATAGTTGCAAGAGCAATAGTTGGAGAGACGACCATGTGACGACACATTGATATAGATCATGATGATGGAGATCATGGTGTCATGCCGGTGTCGATGGAAATCATGACGATGCTTTGGAGATGGAAATCAAAGGCACAAGATTATGATGGCCATATCATGTCACATATTTTGATTGCATGTGATGTTTATCTTTTATACATCTTATTTTGCTTAGTTTGGCGGTAGCATTATAAGATGATCTCTCACTAAATTTCAAGATAAAAGTGTTCTCCCTGAGTATGCATCATTGCCAAAGTTCGTCGTGCCCAGACACCACATGATGATCGGGTGTGATAAGCTCTACGTCCATCTACAACGGGTGCAAGCCAGTTTTGCACACGCAGAATACTCAGGTTAAACTTGACAAGCCTAGCATATGCAGATATGGCCTCGGAACACTGAGACCGAAAGGTCGAGCGTGAATCATATAGTAGATATGATCAACATAATGATGTTCACCATTGAAAGCTACTCCATTTCACGTGATGATCGGTTATGGTTTAGTTGATTTGGATCACGTGATCACTTAGATGATTAGAGGGATGTCTATCTAAGTGGGAGTTCTTAAGTAATATGATTAATTTAACTTTAATTTATCATGAACTTAGTCCTGGTAGTATTAGCATATCTATCTTGTAGATCAATAGCTCGCGGTGTTGCTCCCCTGTTTAATTTTCATATGTTCCTACAGAAAACTAAGTTGAAAAATGTTAGTAGCAATTATGCGGATTGGATCCATGATCTGAGGATTATCCTCATTGCTGCACAGAAGGATTATGTCCTTGATGCACCGCTAGGTGACAGACCTATTGCAGGAGCAGATGCAGACGTTCTGAACGTTTGGCTAGCTCAATATGATGACTACTTGATAGTTTAGTGCACCATGCTTAACGGCTTAGAATCGGGACTTCAAAGACGATTTGAACATCATGGAACATATGAGATGTTCCAGGAGTTGAAGATAATATTTCAAGCAAATACCCGAGTTGAGAGATATGAAGTCTCCAAGAAGTTCTATAGCTAAAATATGGAGGAGAATAGCTCAAGCAGTGAGCATGTGCTCAGATTGTCTGGATACTACAATCGCTTGAATCAAGTGGGAGTTAATCTTCCAGATAAAATAGTGACTGACAAAATTCTCTAGTCACCATCACCAAGTTAGTAGAACTTCGTGATGAACTATAATATGCAAGGGATAACGGAAACGATTCCCAAGCTCTTCGTGATGCTGAAATCGATGAAGGTAGAAATCAAGAAAAGCATCAAGTGTTGATGGTAAACAAAAACCACTAGTTTCAAGTAAAGGGACAAAGGGAAGAAAGGGGGAACTTCAAGAAGAACAGCAAGCAAGTTGATGCTCAAGTGAAAAACCCAAGTCTGGACCTAAGCCTGAAACTGAGTGCTTCTACTGCAAAGGGACTGGTCACTGGAAGTGGAAGTACCCCAAGTAATTGGCGGATAAGAAGGATGGCAAAGTGAACATAGGTATATTTGATATACATGTTATTGGTGTGTACTTTACTAGTTTTTATAGCAACCCCTCAGTATTTGATACTAGTTCAGTTGCTAAGAATAGTAACTCGAAACGGGAGTTGCAGAATGAACAGAGACTAGTTAAGGGTGAAGTGACGATGTGTATTGGAAATGGTTCCAAGATTGATATGATCATCATTGCACACTCTCTATACTTTCGGGATTAGTGTTAAACCTAAAATAAATGTTATTTAGTGTTTGCATTGAGCATGAATATGATTGGATCATGTTTATTGCAATACGGTTATTCATGTAAGTTAGAGAATAATTGTTGTTCTGTTTACATGAATAAAACCTTCTATGGTCATACACCCAATGAAAATGGTTTGTTGGATCTCGATCGTGGTGATACACATTTTCATAATATTGAAGCCAAAAGATGCAAAGTTAATAATGATAGTGCAATTTATTTGTGGCACTGCCGTTTAGGTCATATTGGTGTAAAGCGCATGAAGAAAATCCATGCTGATGATCTTTGGAATCATTTGATTATGAATCAGTTGATGCTTGCGAACCATGCCTCATGGGCAAGATGACTAAGACTCCATTCTCCGGAACAATGGAGCGAGCAAAAGATTTGTTGGAAATCATACATACTGATGTATGTGGTCCGATGAATATTGAGGTTCGCAATAGGTATCATTATTTTCTGATCTTCACAGATGATTTGAGCAGATATGAGTATATCTACTTGATGAAACACAAGTCTGAAACATTTGAAAAGTTCAAAGTATTTCAGAGTAAAGTGGAGAATCATCGTAACAAGAAAATAAAAGTTTCTACGATATGATCGCAGAAGTAAAATATTTGAGTTAACGAGTTTGGCCTTCAGTTAAAACAATGTGAAATAGTTTCACTACTCACGCCACCTGGAACACCACATTGTAATGGTGTGTCCGAACATCATAACCGTACTATTATTGGATATAGTGCAGTCTATGATGTTTCTTACCGATTAATCACTATAGTTTTGGGGTTATGCATTAGAGACAGCTGCATTCACATTAAAAAGGGCACCATCTAAATCCGTTGAGGCGACATCGTATGAACTGTGGTTTGGCAAGAAACCAAAGTTGTCGTTTCTTAAAGTTTGAGGTTGCAATGCTTATGTGGAAAAGTTTCAACCTCATAAGCTCAGACCCAAATCGGAGAAGTGCGTCTTCATAGGATACCCAAAAGAAAATGTTGGGTACACCTTCTATCACAGATCTAAAGGCAAGTTATTCATTGCTGAGAATGGATCCTTTCTAGAGAAGGAGTTTCTCTCGAAAGAAGTGAGTGGGAGGAAAATAGAACTTGATGCGGTAACTGTACCTGCTCCCTTATTGGAAAGTAGTTCATCACAGAAATCTATTTCTGTGACTCCTACACCAATTAGTGAGGAAGCTAATGATGTTGATCATGTAACTTCAGATCAAGTTACTACCGAACCTCGTAGGTAAACCAGAGTGAGATCCGCACCAGAGTGGTACGGTAATCATGTTCTGGAGGTCATGTTACTTGACCATGACGAACCTACGAACTATGAGGAAGCGATGATGAGCCCATATTCCACGAAATGGCTTGAGGCCATGAAATCTGAGATGAGATCCATGTATAAGAACAAAGTATGGACTTTGATTGACTTGCCCAAAGATCGGCGAGTCATTGAGATTAAATGGATCTTCAAGAGGAAGACGGACGTTGATAGTAGTGTTACTATCTACAAAGCTAAAATTGTCACAAAAGGTTTTTGACAAGTTCAAGGTGTTGACTACGATGAGAGTTTCTCACTCGTATCTATGCTTAAGTTTGTCCGAGTCATGTTAGCAATTGCCACAATTTATGAAATCTGGCAAATGGATAAACAAAACTGCATTCCTTAATGGATTTATTAAAGAAGAGTTGTATATGATGCAGCCAGAAGGTTTTGTCAATCCTAAAGGTACTAACAAAATATGCAAGCTCCAGCGATCCATCTATGGACTGGTGCAAGCATCTCGGATTTAGAATATACGCTTTGATAAGTTGATCAAAGCATATAGTTTTATACAGACTTGCGGTGAAGCCTGTATTTACAAAAAAGTGAGTGGGAGCACTACATCATTTCTGATAAGCATATGTGAATGACATATTGTTGATCAGAAATAATGTAGAATTATTTTGCAAAGCATAAAGGAGTGTTTGAAAGGAGTTTTTCAAAGAAAGACCTCGGTGAAGCTGCTTACATATTGAGCATCAAGATCTATAGAGATGGATCAAGACGCTTGATAAGTTTTTCAATGAGTACATACCTTGACAAGATTTTGAAGTAGTTCAAAATGGAACAGTCAAATAATGAGTTCTTGCTTGTGTTACAAGGTTTGAAACTGTGTAAGACTCAAAGCCCGACCATGGCAGAAAATAGAAAGAGAATGAAAGTCATTCCCTATGCCTCAGCCATTGGTTCTATAAAGTATGCCATGTTGTGTACCAGACCTATTGTATACCCTGCCCTGTGTTTGGCAAGGGAGTACAATAGTGATCTAGGAGTAGATCACTGGACATTGGTCAAAATTATCCTTAGTGGAATAAGGATATGTTTCTCGATTATGGAGGTGATAAAAGGTTCGTCGTAAAGGGTTACGTCGATGCAAGTTTTGACACTGATCCAGATGACTCAAAGTCTCAATCTGGATACATATTGAAAGTGGGAGCAATTAGCTAGAGTAGCTCCATGCAGAGCATTGTTGACATAGAAATTTGCAAAAATATATACGGATCTGAATGTGGCAGACCCGTTGACTAAACTTCCCTCACAAGCAAAACATGATCACACCTTAGTACTCTTTGGGTATTACTCACATAGCGATGTGAACTAGATTATTGACTCTAGTAAACCCTTTGGGTGTTGGTCACATGACGATGTGAACTATGGGTGTTAATCACATGGTGATGTGAACTATTGATGTTAAATCACATGACGATGTGAACTAGATTATTGAATCTAGTGCAAGCGGGACACTGAAGGAAATATGCCCTAGAGGCAATAATAAAGTTATTATTTATTTCCTTATATCATGATAAATGTTTATTATTCATACTAGAATTGTATTAACCGGAAACATGATACATGTGTGAATACATAGACAAACAGAGTGTCACTAGTATGCCTCTACTTGACTAGCTCGTTGATCAAAGATGGTTATGTTTCCTAGCCATAGACAAAGAGTTGTCATTTGATTAACGGGATCACATCATTAGGAGAATGATGTGATTGACTTGACCCATTCCGTTAGCTTAGCACTTGATCGTTTAGTTTGTTGCTATTGCTTTCTTCATGACTTATACATGTTCCTATGACTAAGAGATTATGCAACTCCTGTTTACCGAAGGAACACTTTGTGTGCTACCAAACATTACAACGTAACTGGGTGATTATAAAGGTGCTCTACAGGTGTCTCTGAAGGTACTTGTTGGGTTGGCGTATTTCGAGATTAGGATTTGTCACTCCGATTGTCGGAGAGGTATCTCTGGGCCCACTCGGTAATGCATATCACTATAAGCCTTGCAAGCATTGCAACTAATGAGTTAGTTGCGGGATGATGTGCTACGGAATGAGTAAAGAGACTTGCCGGTAACGAGATTGAACTAGGTATTGAGATACCGACGACCGAATCTCGGGCAAGTAACATACCGATGACAAAGGGAACAACGTATGTTGTTATGCGGTTTGACCGATAAAGATCTTCGTAGAATATGTAGGAGCCAATATGAGAATCCAGGTTCCGCTATTGGTTATTGACCGGAGACGTGTCTCAGTCATGTCTACATAGTTCTCGAACCCGTAGGGTCCGCACGCTTAAAGTTCGATGACGGTTATATTATGAGTTTATATGTTTTGATGTATCGAAGGAGTTTCGAGTCCCGGATGAGATCGGGGACATGACGAGGAGTCTTGAAATGGTCGAGACGTAAAGATCGATATATTGGAAGACTATATTCGGACATCGGTAAGGTTCCGACTGATTCGGGTATTTTCGGAAGTACCGGGGAGTTACGGGAATTCGTATTGGGCCTTAATGGGCCATACGGGAAAGGAGAGAAAGGCCTCAAAGGGTGGCCGCACCCCTCCCCATGGGCTGGTCCGAATTGGACTAGGGAGGGGGGCGCCCCTTCCTTCCTTCTCCTTTTCCCTTCCCTTTCCTTCCCTCCTACTCCTACTACTTGGAAGGGCTCCTAGTTCTACTAGGAAAGGGGAAATCCTACTCCCGGTGGGAGTAGGACTCCCCTAGGGCGCGCCATAGAGAGGGTCGGCCCTCCCCTCCTCCACTCCTTTATATACAGGGGTAGGGGGCACCCCAAAGACACAACAATTGATCTCTTGATCTCTTAGCCGTGTGCGGTGCCCCCCTCCACCATAATCCACCTCGTTCATATCATAGCGGTGCTTAGGCGAAGCCCTGCGTCGGTAGAACATCATCATCGTCACCACACCGTCGTGCTGATGAAACTCTCCCTCAACACTCGGCTGGATCGGAGTTCGAGGGACGTCATCAAGTTGAATGTGTGCAGAACTCGGAGGTGCCGTGCGTTCGGTACTTGATCGGTCGGATCGTGAAGACGTACGACTACATCAACCGCGTTGTGCTAACGCTTCCGCTTTCGGTCTACGAGGGTACATGGACAACACTCTCCCCTCTCGTTGCTATGCATCACCATGATCTTGCGTGTGCGTAGGAATTTTTTTGAAATTACTACATTCCCCATCAGCAATATGATATAAAACCCATCTTTTTCTCCTCGATGACAACAATACAATACGTGCCTTGCTGCCCCTACTGTCACTGGGAAAGGACACCGCAAGATTTAACCCAAAGCTAAGCTCTTCTCCTGTTGCGAGAAAGATCGATCTAGTAGGCCAAACTAAACCGATAATTTGAAGAGACTTGCAAAGATAATCATGTGTATAAGAATTCAGAGAAAAATCAAATAATTCATAGATAATCAAGTTCATAAACCCACAATTCATTGGATCTCGGCAAACACACCGCAAAAGAGTATTACGTCGAATAGATCTCAAAGAACACCGAGGAGAACTTTGTATTGAAGATCAAACAGAGAGAAGAAGCAATCTAGCTAATAACTATGGACCCGAAGGTCTGTGGTAAACTACTCACGCTTCATTGGAGAGGCTATGGTGTTGATGTAGAAGCCCTCCATGATCGATTCCCCCTCCGGCAGATGGTCGGAAAAGGCCCCAAGATGGGATCTCAAGGGTACAGAAGGTTGCGGCGGTGGAAAAGTGGTTTCGTGGCTCCCCTGATGTTTTTAGGGTATAAGAGTATATATAGGAAAAAGAAGTACGTCGGTGGAGCTCCGTGGGGCCCACGAGGATGGGGGCGCGCCTACCTCCCTGGTCGCGCCCTCCTATCTCGTGGATGCCTCACGGAGTTCCATACTTCCACTCCAAGCCTCCTGGTTTGCTTTCGGTCCAAGAAAGATCATTGTGAAGGTTTCATTCCGTTTGGATTCCGTTTGGTATTCCTTTTCTGCGAAACACTGAAATAGGCAAAAAAAACTAAAACTTGCACCAGGCCTCCGGTTAATAGGTTAGTCCCAAAAATAATATAAAAGAGCATATTAAAGCCCATTAAACATCCAAAATGGATAATATAATAGCATGAAACAATCAAAAATTATATATACATTGGAGACGTATCAAGCATCCCCAAGCTTAATTCATGCTCGTTCTCGAGTAGGTAAATGATAAAAACAGAATTTTTGATGTGGAATGCTACCTAACATATTTATCAATGTAATTTTTTTTATTGTGGCATGAATGTTCAGATCCGAAAGATTCAAGACAAAAGTTTATTGGCATAAAAATAATAATACTTCAAGCATACTAACAAAGTAATTATGTCCTCTCAAAATAACATGGCCAAAGAAAGCTCATCCCTACAAAATCATATAGTTTGGTCATGCTCCATCTTCGTCACTGAGGGAGTCCTGGATTAGGGGGTGTTCGGGTAGCCGGACTATACCTTCAGCCGGACTCCTGGACTATGAAGATACAAGATTGAAGACTTCGTCCCGTGTCCGGATGGGACTTTCCTTGGCATGGAAGGCAAGCTTGGCGATGCGGATATTCAAGATCTCCTACCATTGTAACCGACTTTATGTAACCCTAACCCTATCTGGTGTCTATATAAACCGGAGGGTTGTAGTCCGTAGGCAATCAACTCCATATACAACAATCATACCATAGGCTAGCTTCTAGGGTTTAGCCTCCTTGATCTCGTGGTAGATCTACTCTTGTACTACCCATATCCTCAATATTAATCAAGCAGGACGTAGGGTTTTACCTCCATCAAGAGGGCCCGAACCTGGGTAAAACATCGTGTTCCCTGCCTCCTGTTACCATCCGGCCTAGACGCGCAGTTCGGGACCCCCTACCCGAGATCCGCCGGTTTTGACACCGACATTGGTGCTTTCATTGAGAGTTCCTCTGTGTCGTCGCCTTTAGGCCCGATGGCTCCTTTGATCATCAACAACGATACGGTCCAGGGTGAGACTTTTCTCCCCGGACAGATCTTCGTCTTCGGCGGCTTCACTCTGCGGGCCAATTCGCTCGGCCACCTGGAGCAGATCGAAAGCTACGCCCCTAGCCATCAAGTCAGGTTTGGAAGCTTAAACTAGACGGCTGACATCCGCAGAGACTTGATCTTCGATGGGTTCGAGCCACGGCCAAGCGCGCCGCACTATCTCGAGGGGCATGATCTAGCTCTGCCTCCGGACAGTGTCCTAGAGGCCGCACACACATCGGTTCCGACCCCTAACTCGGAGCCTATTGCGCCAATCGAGGATGAGCGGTTGGACGTCACCTCGGGGGCTTCGATCTCAAAGGCGATCGAGCCGAATGCTAGCCCCGCACTCTGGATGATCCGTGACTCCGAGGATCCGGACTCCTTTCCGAACTCTGAACCCCCCGTGCCCCTGCCGATCGAATCCGATTGGGCGCCGATAATAGAGTTCACCGCCGCAGACATCTTTCAGCACTCGCCTTGTGGCGATATCCTGAACTCTCTCAAGTCTCTCTCCTTATCAGGAGAGCCCTGGCCGAACTACGGTCAGCGAGGATGGGATACGGACGATAAAGAAATTCATAGCCCACCCACCACCCACTTGGTAGCCACTATCGACAATTTAAACGACGTGCTCAACTTTGACTCCAGAGACATCGACAGCATGGATGACGAGTTAGGAGATACCGACGAACCAACGCCCATAGGGCATTGGACAGCCACCTCATCTCACGATGTGTACATGGTGGATACCCCTAAAGGAAGCGACAATGAGGAAAAAGGGGATGGGACGGGAGATCGACCCCCCGAAAAGCAATCAAAGCGTTGGCGTAAACGCCGACCCAAGCCCCGCCTCGACAAAAACCCAGCCATAGAGCAGGACGAGCTGGTAGACGACGAGCAGGCCTTAGAGAAACCGTCCGAATAGGGCAACACGGATAGAGAAACCGAACATCCCTCCTCCGGCGAAAACGGCATTCCAGACGACCTCACGCCGAATAAACCTATGGAGTAGAAGAATCTCCATGAGAGGCTCGTTGCAACTGCACGTAGCCTAAAAAAGCAGAAACAGAAGCTAAAAGCAGCAGAAGATGCACTCCGGATTAGATGGAGCAAAGTAATCAATACCACAGATAAGTATGGCGACAGTCGCCGCACTAAAAGCTATCCGAAAAGAAATCTACTGCCTGAATTCGATGAAGAGGCCCTAGAGCCCTCGCATTCAAAAAATGAAAAAGCCACACGGTCGGATAGACGACCCCATAAAGCGGCAAGCGGCGCCGCACCTAAATCGGCATGCGACCCACTTAAGGATTCACATAATGGCCCAGTCAGGTCCATTTATGGGCCAAGAAAGCAAGCTCTCGTAAGCAACGCTATGAAGCCATCACCAGAATCTGGCACACCCAAATACAGGGGCGCCACACACCCCCTATGTTTCATCGATGAGGTCCTGGACTATGAATTCCCAGAGGGATTCAAACCCGTAAACATAGAGGCATATGATGGAACAACATACCCTAGAGTTTGGATCGAGGATTATATCCTCCACATACACATGGCTAGAGGAGATGATCTCCATGCCATAAAATATCTACCCCTTAAGCTTAAAGGGCCAGCCCGGCATTGGCTTAAAAGCCTTCTCGAAAACGCAATTGGAAGCTGGGAAGATCTCGAGGATGCTTTCCGAGCAAACTTTCAAGGGACCTATGTCCGCCCTCCGGATGCAGACGATCTTAGTCACATAACTCAACAACCCAGAGAATCAGCTCGGTAGTTCTGGAATAGATCCTTCACTAAAAAGAATCAGATAGTCGACTGTCCGGACGCCGAAGCCTTAGCAGCTTTCAGGCATAACGTCCAAGACGAATGGCGCACCAGACACCTCAGCCAAGAAAAGCCAAGAACAATGGCCGCACTAACAAGCCTCATGACCCGCTTTTGTGCAGGGGAGGACAGCTGGTTGGCAAGGTGCAGCCCCAGCGTCCCAAGTACATCTGAAACTAGGGATGGAAACGGAAAACCGCGACACAACAAGGACCGTCGCTGGACTAAGGACAAAAGTCCGAAGAGCACGACAGTCAATGCCGGATTCAAAGGCTCACGAAAAAATCAGGAAAAATCGCCCCCCAGGATAACAGGGACGATCCATCCAACCTAAATAAAATGCTGGACAGGATATGTCAGATACACAGTACTCCCGGGAAGCCTGCTAACCATACCCATAGAGACTGTTGGGTTTTCAAACAATCCGGCAGACTCAATGCCGAACACAAGGGGCTCGACACACCAAGCAAAGACGAGGACGAACCCCAAAAGCAGAGCACCAGGAAACAAAAGAACTTCCCACAAGAAGTAAAAACAGTGAACTCACTTCACATAACAAAACGTGCGGCGCCCGTAAAGGTACGCACCACACGGCCCATCCCCAAAGGGTCCTGCCACTAGTTGTCAAAACCGATCATCTTTGATCAGCTAGATTATTCTACGAATATCAAGAATGTAGGCTGGACTGCCTTGATACTCGATCCAACAATTGGCAGACTCCAGTTTTCAAATGTCCTTATGGACGGCGGTAGTGGACTAAACCTGATATATCAGGATACAATCCAGCACATGGGGATAAAACCAGCAAGAATCCGCCGCAGCAAAACCTCCTTTCAAGGGGTAATACCTGGTCCGGACACCCATTGTATGGGTTTTCTCTGGCTCGAAGTCATATTCGGCTCTGCCGATAACATCCGCCGCGAAAAGCTGACCTTCCATATCGTCCCGTTCTCAAGTCGCTATCAAGCACTACTAGGACGCGAAGCTTTCGCTCGCTTTAACGCAATACCGCATTATGCATCTCTTACGCTTAAGATGCCCGGTCCATGAGGCATCATCTCTTTGAAGGGGAAGCACTAAAGTGCGCCTCCCCAAGCGGAGGACTGTGCTGCCGCTTTGACAGCCCCACAGCAAAATGGCCTCACCGGCCAAAAAACTTCGAAATAGGTCATTCAAGACCACGAATGCGGATAGACGAGTTCGGTGCAAAATCATCATTGACGCAGGCCTAGAAGCCATATACCCCCGCACTAGGGGCTCCACGCATATACAATAAGAGACAATAAAGCTCAATCTTATATATCTTACTTTATACTTTGCTTATTTTAAACTTTTTCGGCACGACCCGTTTTCAACTCAGTTCCTCTCTTTTACAGATGAACGTCGTGCGGCGCCCGTCCAGGATACGGCACAACGGAGACACAGGCGCAGACGTGCAGTAGGGACCCGTCCTAAAGGATTCTTTTTAGATTAAGACCCAGCGTAAACCTTTTTTACTGTCTCTTGTTGCTACACATCCCCTGGTTTTTTCTTTATGATATAACCAAGGAGGAGGCTGGCGTCTTGGCATGTGGCCACGTCAGAATTTTTGCACGTACCTGGACACTAGGGGCTTTTTTTAATAAAGAGTGTTGTTTCGCCCGCACTCATAAAGACCGAACACCTTAGGGAGTGTTCGGCGTCGCGAGTTTTGGCATTATATGCATCAGCTCTGAATCATGTCTTTGGTCAAATGTTGGGTTGCCCGGCTCCTGAGTTCGGCTACCTTACGTTCCGCTCTATCGGCTAAGGTAGCACCAGGAGAACTACTGCGATTGTGCCCCGGTTTGGCCGGGCGAGCACCTCAGTAGAGAAAGCCGAAAACTGACTGTCATGATGTAGCGTGAGATTGGTCAGCCACTCGATGACCTATCGGAATCTATCGGATTCCTCTACTTTAACAAAGGGCCGCTTCCCGGTCAGGCACATATGCGCCCCGAACTTGGACGAGCGTAGTTGCCACCAAAGGGCTACCTAAATAGTGTCAGTGTCAAACTCCTATGGCTAAGTGAAAGTGTTAAAGCATTATAGTCCGGTTGCCTGGCCCGCTGCGCTATCACCTCCTTTGTAGGACCAAGACGTTGGGTTAAGTGTGAAAATGCGTCTTCTGCGAGCACCCCCGCACTATGTGCGTGGGGGCTGAAGCCAACGACTGCCATCTTTCAGATTCTGTATATATATATATATATCTTAAAACGGCCGCACAGGAGGTGTTCCCAATAGTTGGAGGCACAAGTATAAAAAAGGCCACTACAGTTTATCAAAATATTACTTTATAATTACATGTGCTATCATAACATAGCATCTTTCGGGCACTGCATCTCTATTACACGAGCGCCTTCAAGAACTTCCTCAAAATAGTGCTCGGAGGGTACTCGGCTTTTGTCCGAATCTCGGGACGCAACAACGGTGGTCTCCATCTCTGCCCTGAAGGAAATATGCCCTAGAGGCAATAATAAAGTTATTATTTATTTCCTTATATCATGATAAATGTTTATTATTCATGCTAGAATTGAATTAACCGGAAACATAATACATGTGTGAATACATAGACAAACAGAGTGTCGCTAGTATGCCTCTACTTGACTAGCTTGTTAATCAAAGATGGTTATGTTTCCTAACCATGAAGAAGGAGTTGTTATTTGATTAACAGGATCATATCATTAGATGAATGATCTGATTGACATGACCCATTCCATTAGCTTAGCACCCGATCATTTAGTATGTTGCTATTACTTTCTTCATGACTTATACATGTTCCTATGACTATGAGATTATGCAACTCCCGTTTGCCGGAGGAACACTTTGTGTGCCACCAAACGTCACAACGTAACTAGGTGATTATAAAGGAGCTCTACAGGTGTCTCCAAAGGTACATGTTGGGTTGGCGTATTTCGAGATTAGGATTTGTCACTCCGATTGTCGAAGAGGTATCTTTGGGCCCTCTCGGTAATGCACATCACATAAGCCTTGCAAGCATTGCGACTAATGAGTTAGTTGCGGGATGATGGATTATAGAACGAATAAAGAGACTTGCCGGTAACGAGATTGAACTAGGTATTGAGATACCGACGATCGAATCTCGGGCAAGTAACATACCGATGACAAAGGGAACAACGTATGTTGTTATGCGGTCTGACCGGTAAAGAGCTTCGTAGAATATGTAGGAACCAATATGAGCATCCAGGTTCCGCTATTGGTTATTGACCGGACACGTGTCTCAGTCATGTCTACATTGTTCTCGAACCCGTAGGGTCCGCACGCTTAAGGTTACGATGATAATTATATTATGAGTTTATGCATTTTGATGTACCGAAGGTTGTTCGGAGTCCCGGATGTGATCACGGACATGACGAGGAGTCTCGAAATGGTCGATACATAAAGATTGATATATTGGACGGCTATATTCGGAAACCGGAAGTGTTCCGGGTGATTTC